>NC_048575.1:22692453-22894953 GCF_013265735.2 Oncorhynchus mykiss | reverse complement strand
TGGTGTCCAGGGCAAAGCTGGGAGCGGAGGGGGGTCGATTGCAGGCGGCAACAGTGAGAGACTTATTTCTGGAGAGGTACATTTTTTTAATTAGAAGTTTAGAAGTCCAGCAGGCATCAGCTATGTAGCCAAGTGATCATAGGGTCCAGGGGATAAAAATATATGGAACAGAGAAGCCGCGGAGTAGTTGCTACTACGCTAGCACGCGGGCGACACAGAGTTTAAAGTTTGTAGCCCGGGGCTAGTAGAAGCGACTGCTCCGACGTCCGACAGAGGCCGGTTGAAGGCACAGCGGATGGAGTATTCATCGGCAGACCAGTCGTGGTGGTGCGGCGCGGCGCCGTGTCGACTAAGGATCCAAGCCAGATGGCAAAAGAGTTATTGTAGTTGTAGTAATTTAGTTTTCTAGCCGGGAGATGCCTGGCTCACGGCTAACTGGTGCTAGCTTCGGGGCAGGGGCGTTAGCCACTATAGCCACTCGGTAGCAGCAGTGATCCGGTGCCAAGGTCCAGAGCTTACGGTAAGGATCCGGTGGAGTAGTGTGTTCTAGCCGTGTTTGGGTGGAGTCCGGGTGAACAACTGAGTAGGCCGGGAGGTGGGCCTCAGGGATAGCTTCGGTACTGGGTAACTCGGTGGGTGCTAGCTAGTGAAGATCAGGAGTAATGGTCCAGGGATTACGGCAGGAAACCGGCGTTACAGTGGAGAGACAGTCTGTTACTGGTAGGCTGGCGAGTATTATCCAGGCTAAAAAAAGGGCTGGTATCTGTGCAGAAGGTAAAGGCCGCTAGCAGTGGCTAACAATGACTAAATAGCTTGCAGCTAATTAGCTGGTTAGCTTCTGATGGCTAGGTGGTTCTTGCTATAAGGTCTAAAAAATAAAAAATAATAGCGGTTCCGTATCACATTGGGTGAGGCAGGTTATCAGAAGGTATAATTTAACTAAAATGGAGAAGAGATTGAAAATAAAATAGAAATATATACAAAAAGACGAAAAATACAAAAGTTCACGAGAGGACGAACAAAACACGTCTGCACTGCTACACCATCTTGGAAATTACATTTCAAAATGTTTTATTGACTAGTGCCTAGCACTGGGATTGAACTCACAACCCTCAGAGCTCTCGGAGTGTGGTGTCAGGAAAATAACCTCACACTCAACGTCAACAAAACAAAGGAGATGTTTGTGGACTTCAGGAGACAGCAGAGGGAGCACCCCCTTATCCACAATGGGAGAGTAGTGGAGAGGGTAGTAAGTGTTAAGTTCCTCGGCGTACACATCACGGACAAACTGAATTGGTCCAACCACACAGACAGCGTCGTGAAGAAGGCGCAGCAGCGCCTCTTCAACCTCAGGAGGCTGAAGAAATTTGGCCTGCACAACGCATCACCGGGGCAAACTACCTGCCCTCCAGGACACCTACACCACCCAATGTCACAGAAAGGCCATAAAGATCATCAAGGACAACTACCACCCGAGCCACTGCCTGTTCACCCCGCTATCATCCAGAAGGCAAGGTCAGTACAGGTGCATCAAAGCAGGGACCGAGAGACTGAAAAACAGCTTCTATCTCAAGGTGATCAGACTGTTAAACAGCCACCACCAACATTGAGTGGCTGCTGCCAACACACTTACTCAACTCCAGCCACTTTAATAATGGAAATTGATGTAAAAATATATCACTAGCCACTTTAAACAATGCTACTTAATATAATGTTTACGTACCCTACATTACTCATCTCAAATGTATATGTACAGTGGGGCAAAAAAGTACTTAGTCAGCCACCAATTGTGCAAGTTCTCCCACTTAAAAATATGAGAGTGGCCTGTCATTTTTATCATAGGTACACTTCAAATATGACAGACAAAATGAGAAAAAAAATCCAGAAAATCACATTGTAGGATTTTTTATTAATTTATTTGCAAATTATGGTGGAAAATAAGTATTTGATCACCTACAAACAAGCAAGATTTCTGGCTCTCACAGACCTGTAACTTCTTCTTTAAGAGGTTCCTCTGTCCTCCACTTGTTACCTGTATTAATGGCACCTGTTTGAACTTGTTATCAGTATAAAAGACACCTGTCCACAACCTCAAACAGTCACACTCCAAACTCCACTATGGCCAAGACCAAAGAGCTGTCAAAGGACACCAGAAACAAAATTGTAGACCTGCACCAGGCTGGAAAGACTGAATCTGAAATCAACTGTGGGAGCAATTATTAGGAAATGGAAGACATACAAGACCACTGATAATATCCCTCGATCTGGGGCTCCACGTAAGATCTCACCCCGTGGGGTCAAAATGATCACAAGAACGGTGAGCAAATATCCCAGAACCACACGGGGGGACCTAGTGAATGACCTGCAGAGAGCTGGGACCAAAGTAACAAAGCCTACCATCAGTAACACACTACGCCGCCAGGGACTCAAATCCTGCAGTGCCAGACATGTCTCCCTGCTTAAGCCAGTACATGTCCAGGCCCGTCTGAAGTTTGCTAGAGAGCATTTGGATGATCCAGAAGAAGATTGGGAGAATGTCATATGGTCAGATGAAACCAAAATATAACTTTTTGGTAAAAACTCAACTCGTCGTGTTTGGAGGACAAAGAATGCGGAGTTGCATCCAAAGAACACCATACCTACTGTGAAGCATGGGGGTGGAAACATCATGCTTTGGGGCTGTTTTTCTTCAAAGGGACCAGGACGACTGATCCGTGTAAAGGAAAGAATGAATGGGGTCATGTATCGTGAGATTTTGAGTGAAAACCTCCTTCCATCAGCAAGGGCATTGAAGATGAAACGTGGCTGGGTCTTTCAGCATGACAATGATCCCAAACAAACCGCCTGGGCAACGAAGGAGTGGCTTCGTAAGAAGCATTTCAAGGTCCTGGAGTGGCCTAGCCAGTCTCCAGATCTCAACCCCATAGAAAATCTTTGGAGGGAGTTGAAAGTCTGTGTTGCCCAGCAACAGACCCAAAACATCAGTGCTCTAGAGGAGATCTGCATGGAGGAATGGGACAAAATACCAGCAACAGTGTGTGAAAACTTACAGAAAACGTTTGACCTCTGTCATTGCCAACAAAGGGTATATAACAAAGTATTGAGATAAACTTTTGTTATTGACCAAATACTTATTTCCCACCATAATTTGCAAATAAATTCATAAAAAATCCTACAAAGTGTACCTATGATGAAAATTACAGGCCTCTCTCTTCTTTTTAAGTGGGAGAACTTGCACAATTGGTGGCTGACTAAATAATTTTTTGCCCCACTGTATATACTGTACTCTATATCATCTACTGCATCTTTATGTAATACATGTATCACTAGCCACTTTAAACTATGCCACTTTGTTTACGTACCCTACATTACTCATCTCATATGTATATACTGTACTCGATACCATCTAATGCATCTTGCCTATGCCGTTCTGTACCATCACTCATTCATATATCTTTATCTACATATTCTTCATCCCTTTACACTTGTGTGTATAAGGTAGTAGTTTTGGAATTGTTAGGTTAGATTACTCGTTGGTTATTACTGCATTGTCGGAAATAGAAGCACAAACATTTCGCTACACTCGCATTAACATCTGCTAACCATGTGTATGTGACCAATAAAATTTGATTTGATTTGATTTGATTACACCTGCACGCCATCCCCGCTCATAATGCTCTAGCAAGCTGCAAGCCTTCTTCACGGTAATAGCGCTCACTGTTGCCCCTACTGGCCAGTTTGGAAGGTATCTCCTGACGTCCTGGGAACCTGGACAAACGTTGAATATTGCCTTTGATCTAGAATATCATCCGACGGGACAAAACATCCCTCCACTACCCATTTACAGCTGTCCCCGAAAATCCCCTCGCCTCTACAGTCAAGCAGGAGGAACACACACACACACACACACACACACACACACACACACACACACACACACACACACACACACACACACACACACAGACACACACACAGACAGACAGAGAGAGACAGACACCCTGCTACAGTAACCCCACTCCATCTTCAGGGCTCTGCGTCGGCATCTGCCCACTAATCATCCACAGACGAGGGACATTTTTATTGAAGTTAATGTCATCAAATTCAATCCATATGGCCGCACAGTGACTGACACACCTTTTTATCCCATGCAGCTTGTTAGCTAGATTAGTGTGGCTGTAGATTACAATATTACAATACGTAATCCAGACAAAGATATTTTGCCTGGTTGAGAGAATGCCAAGAATGTGCAAAGCTGTCATCAAGGCAAAGGTTCGCTATTTGAAGAATCTCAAATGTAAAATATATTTGGATATGTTTAACTTTTTTGGCTACTACATGATTCCATATGTGTTATTTCATAGTTTTGATGTCTTCACTATTATTCTGCAATGTAGAAAATAGTAAAAATAAAGAAAAACCCTTGAATGAGAAGGGGTTCTAAAACTTTTGACCAGTAGTGTAGGTCCTTATAAAACATTTACTAATCAATAGTTACATCCTTTTGCATGGACTCATCTAAAGTTTGAGCTATTTATACTTTATAAATACTTCATAAATGTTTTGAGTAAACAGTGTGATTTCTCACAAAAAGATTGACATGCTATTGGTAGTCATTCCAGAAGCACCTGATACTCCTTAAGGTCTCAAAATGGTCCCTAGAACATATCAATGGTTAAACAATAGGCGCACAATACAGACGATGTTTAAGAAAATATATTGGACACTCAGAATTATATTATTATATTATATATTGTTTATAATTCAATGTGTTTTCTTAAACATTCCTCTGTGTTATGTGCTTATTGTTTAACCATTGTGTTCTAGGCACCATTTTGAGACCTTAAGGAGTATCAGGTACTGATTATAGTATTAAAGTATTTATAAAGTATAAATAGCCCATACTTTAGATGAGGCCACACAAAAATACTTATCTAATGATTAATTCATGGTTTATAAGGACCGATATTAAACATATTATGAATGATCCTATGAATCATTACTAAAATCTTAAGTTAAAAGATATTTATAAATGTGTGAATAACTACATTAATAACATTTACAAATGTGAGAGTAAGGATTAATGAATGATTAATAAACTGTTTACTAGTCCATTAAAAATGCTTTATTATGTGGAGTGCTATGAATTGTGAATATAAGAATATTTTAGCCATGAATATAGATAGGTTACTCTAGGTTACTGTAACTGCACTTCAGTAACATTCTGTAACTTTATTTCTAACTCCAGTTGATGTAACAATCACCGACTGAATCTGTAAGTATTGAATGATCATCAATAGTATTGAAAAGAGACAATCATCATCAAGGTCTTAACATATGCAATATTTGAAACCTCTAAGGCTGGTTTCCCAGACACAGATTAAGTCTAGTCCTGGACTAAAAAGTGCTATCAATTTTCAATCACTATTGAATTATTTTTTTTTGTCCAGTATTTTAGTATCTCATAGTATTACTGATATATTTTCATGTGTCAGTGTGCCAGACAGGAAGACATTAGAAGGCCTGGAAGTTAGAAAGACAAACTGTAAACAAACAGCATTTCAGAGAGATTCTGGAACGCGTCTGATTGAATCATATCTCTTTCACATGCCAGCCATGTCAGCACGAGCACACACACTTATAAACACACAAACGTTTACACACACACACACAAACACACACACACACACACACACACACACACACACACACACACACACACACACACACACACACACACACACACACACAAATACACACACAAACATGCACACACACACACACACACACACACACACATACATGCACAGACACACACACACACAGTCAAGGTTCGCTGCGGCAAAACCAGCAACATAGTGTTGATTACAAACAGCCCCCGGGTTACAAACCACTGACTTCCTTTTATTCCGCCGAGAGATTTATTCTCCGTGTCAGAGAGAGGAGGAGAAAGCATTCATACATTCATACTTCCAAAAAGCATGCATAACCAAAACTAAATGAAAAGTGTCTTTGCTAAAAAGCTATCCAACTAAATTCTGCTTCTAAAATGAAAGAGAGGAAAATAAAATACGACACAGGATATGCTTCTTATTGAGGTCTGTGTTCTTATTGAGGTCTGTGCTCTTATTGAGGTCTGTGTTCTTATTGAGGTCTTTGCTCTTATTGAGGTCTGTGTTCTTATTGAGGTCTGTGCTCTTATTGAGGTCTGTATTCTTATTGAGGTCTGTGCTCTTATTGAGGTCTGTGTTCTTATTGAGATCTGTGTTCTTATTGAGGTCTGTGCTCTTATTGAGGTCTGTGTTCTTATTGAGGTCTGTGCTCTTATTGAGGTCTGTATTCTTATTGAGGTCTGTGTTTGCTTAGCCCAGGGAGGAATGGATGAGTGTTTGACCAGTTGGAGGAATAGATGAGTGTTTGACCCCCCCGGCCAGCCTCCCTCCCTCTCTCTCTTTATAGGCCAGGGGAAGATGAGCCCTGGTTCGCCCTCTATCCATCAGGCTCTTACTGGTCTCACTGGGCTTTTAAATGATTGTGTTGCTGTTCATTAGTTCATTATGGCACCATTCACCCTTCTCTTTGATTTCTGCCAGGCTAACTTTAGTTTACACCTGAGAATCACAGTTATACTGCAGCAGGTGAAGCTCAACATAGGTAAGAGGTGCCTCTTGAAAATATAGAAGACAGCAACCTATTTTACTTCTGTTGAAAGTAAACAGCAACCCCTTATGATATTGTGTATTTGTGGGGGTCACATTTGAACATTGACATGCACACACACATGCATGCAGGAACCCCCCCCCCACACACACACACACACACACACACACACACACACACACACACACACACACACACACACACACACACACACACACACACACACACACACACACACACACACTTTTGATATTGAGATGTCCTGATCCTATCTTCTTAGCCACCATTGTTTCCTTTTTCATGCCAGTATCCGCTAGCTGGCTGCCTCTCATTACTCCAAAGTGCCTGGCTGTATTTGAAGTGCTTTTTAATCAGCCTGCTTCCACTCTGGTTGAAGATGAAGGCAGAAAGATGAAGACAAAAGAGTAGGCCAGGGTACTCTTTCATTCCCTGTAGAGCCTGGATTCTGCTGCCATAACTCCTTGGCCTATAGTACCTCTTTATTAATCACAGTGGTAGTGAGTTTGAACCTCACCTCAGCAGTTCTGTCATTTAGCAGAATGGTGGTATGATTGAAGATGTCATAAATATAATGTTTTTAATTAAGGAATTGATTTAAAGAAAACACCAAATAAAATAGACTCCTGTCCTATCGGGATAAGTGAATGGTGATAAGTGAATCAAGATAAGTAAATCCCTGTTCCTTATACTTCAAGTCTAATCTCAAAATATTTGGCCTCCCTTGCAGGTTTCCCTGTGAAAAGAGGATGGGCCGGTGTCGAGGGGTAAGGTAGGGGAGGGGTGCGGGAGAGGACGAGGACGAGGGGGGGAAGAGAGGAGAGAAGGCGCGAAAGAGGGGAGAAGGGGAGAAGAAGAGAGGAGGGAAGGAGAGGGAGCAGAGGAAGGAGGAGTGGAGGAGAGGAAAGGAAGAAGGAGGTGGGGAGGATGGGAGGGGGATGATGAGGAGCAAAGGAGAGGAGAGAGGAGGGGGGAATAGGAGCAGTATAGGCGGAGGGGAGGAATGGACAGAGGGGAGAGGAGGGGGGTGAGTTGAGGAGATGAGTGGCAGGTTGATTGACCGTCTCGATTGATGTGCACTCTGTTATTGCAGTGTGCTTGGGCCCCCTTGGCTAATAGTGCCATTTGCTCAGCCCAGCTCCCAGATCAATAGATGGAGAGATATTACAATACACACATCTCTGATTACTAAAGGGACAGTTAAACACGCATCCCAATTAGATTTTTACCCCATTATTGCTAACCTTTAAAAAAAAACTGTATATCAGACAGACAGAGGGAAAATAATGTGTGGATGGGTGGGTATAGAATAACTGGAATCGGTAAGAGTACAGTGTACACATAAAGCCACAGTCACTCAATAGACTGTGTAGTCTGGCTGTAAAATCAGCACCCCCTGTACTGTGGACAGCTCCTCTCCTCTAGTACCCTGTTGTGTATAGTTAGCTAGTGGTTTCACATGGGGCTGCCAGATAATATGACTGGAGATTAGCTAACACAGCAGCTGACTGGCTCTGGCTGATCTGATGTGGACTTGAAAGTGGTCCTCAGATAAAATCCATAAATATGAGGCTTCAGATGAAATTACACGCAAAATTAGAGGATTTCAATCAGTAGAGCATGCCTGCTGTATAGTGTCAAAACATACTGTATAATGAAAAAAGACACACAATAGATAATATATTAAATATGCAATACGAGATAAAAATCGTTTACAGTCAAAAACAAAATCAAAGAAAATGTCTGACTTGAATTATTACTCTTTCGATTCTACCTTTGCTCTCTACTTCTTTCTGACCAGTCGAACTGAAATATCAATCTGTGACTTAAACACTAAACTTTCTGTTCTTCCTCAAACTTGGCCTATGATTCCCAGACGACTGACTTTCTGGCAGACGGTCACATTATCTCATCTAGACGTTAATATTTGACTGAAGATGAATCTCCATGGTTTCTCCAGTAACCCCTGACTCCTTAAACCCTTTGGGATCAGAACTCGTCTCCCGCTGTTCTCGTTCCCTACACTTCCAACGTGCCTTGATCACTGATGAGACGATAGAGAAAAATCAAAATGTTGGGTGATTATATGGCAACAGATGAAGGAACCTTATTCTACCCTGTGTGTGTGTGTGTGTGTGTGTGTGTGTGTGTGTGCTGCATGATTGTGTGTCACCCCTAAGCCATTGGTCATTAGAGGAGGGGGTGCTCCCTGGTTGCCGTCAGTATGACGCCCCTGGTGCCTCACTCCCCCCTGGTGCCCCACACACACAATCCCTCTCCCCTCCCTCCCCCTGGAGACAGAGGCTTTTGTTTCTTAATGTTCCAAGTCGATTAAGAGATGATCAGGGATCAGGTGATAATTAAAAAGGACCAGGTGCTGGAGAGTAATTAGACGGTGGCACCCTGGAGAGGAGACAAGAGAACACTCATTAGACACACACACACACACACACACACACACACACACACACACACACACACACACACACACACACACACACACACACACACACACACACAGTGCCACAGTAAGAGAAGACCAGACAAGAGGGAGGAGAGAGCGGATAGCTGGATCATCCATCACCCAACACTCAGCAGCTCTCATAAACCCAAAAAGGCAGAGACACATTAAACCTAATGGAGATTTACTCCCTCCCCACAGAGGTGGCTGAATGACCGCATCACGTCACGCCACCGACCCCACAGACCGAAGGCAGACAACAGGAAGGGGGGGGGGGGGGCGATGGAGAGGAGAAGAGGTAAATGAGGGTGACAAGATGAGGAAACCTTTGTACCTCAGAGTACTGCTCGGAACTCATTCTCACTGGCCACCGAAGGAAGGAAGACTCACAATCTATTTGTGACAAAGTGAACATCATCTGGAGGCAATTTATGACTGCAGAAAAGGGTGAAACATTCAATTCACCCAGGATATTGTGAGTAGAAGGCTGTCATCTGGCCCGTAGTTAGCTGAAGGACAAGCCACTGGCTCTGAATGTTTCCACAGCTGAGGGGGAATAGAATGGCCATGACAGACATAGCTTTCTGAAACAGGACAGGGATAACCTTGTTGGCCATTATACCAGAGTTGTGTTGCTACCATGTTGTGTTGCTACCGTGTCGTTGTCATTTCGTGTTGCTACTTGCTACCATGCTGTGTTGTCATGTGTTGCTGCCATGTTGTCTTGTTGTCTTAGGTCTCGCTTTATGTAGTATTGTGGTGTCTCTCTTGGCGTGATGTGTGTTTTGTCATACATTTTATATTTAATCCCAGTCCCTGTCCCTGCAGGAGGCCTTTTGCCTCTTGGTAGGCCGTCATTGTAAATAGAAATTTGTTCTTAATTGACTTGCCTAGTTAAACAAAATTAAAATAAATACTTTCCAGAAGTTGCTTATATTTTGTTAAAGGCCGAGTGCAGTCTGAAACGTGATTTTCCTATGTTTTACATATATTTTCACACTGTGACGTTGGAATAATACTGTGAAATTGTGATGCCCTTTTAGTGTGAGACTGTACCTGAAAAGACCGCCAGAAATTTCAGTCTGTTTTGGTGGGATGGATTTTTGGCCTGCCTGGTGACATCACGAATCACGAATAAGAAAGAGAGTTCCTAACCTCTAGTTTTCCCCTCCCCACTAAGACCTAGAAAGATTCTTGTTTGAGAAATTGTTCTTTGTTAAGAAGCAATTTTGGTTTCTTTTTGACCACTTTAATTGAAAACAATCACAGGAAAGTACTTAATTGTTACCCAGAAATGTATATATATTGAGATAAAATTGCTGCATTGGACCTTTAAGCTGACAAATTCTAGACTTTTAAAGAGACACTTAGTTCAAAATGTGGATTGCATATTTAATAATGTACACACTTAACATCAGGTAATCCATATTTATACCAACAGTTCACACTAAAAGAGGCTCTTCTGACATCTTTTTTATAAATATGAACATTTTGATTTATTCTACAGTCATTACTACATGTGAGAAGAAAAATGCATTTGCAAAAATCTTTCTCTCAACTGTAGAAAGAGAATAAGCCCCATCCACCCCTTCACACATGCACGCCACACACATGCACACACACACACACACACACACACACACACACACACACACACACACATGCACACACACACACACACACACACACACACACACACACACACACACACACACACACACACACACACACACACACACACACACACACACACACACACACACACACACACACACACACACACACACATGCACACACACACACACACAAACACACACACACACACACACACACACACACACACACACACGCACACGCACACGCACACGCACACGCACACTCTACACACACACAAACACACCCCCGCACAGGCACACAGACACACACACACAAACAGACACACGTGCACACATATTCCCCTCTCTATCCCTCTCACTCAGTAAGACACACTCGGATGGACATATGTTTCTCTGTGGACTATGCCATGACCTAATCAATAGTGTGAATGACTACCCTATCTCCCATAGATCAGTAATGTACACACTCTAATGTGGCCATCCATCATTATGAAGACATCATTTGTTAAAGGCAAGCGCTGAATAATATTTATTTTCCTTGCACAGCACGGGCGGTATAATTCCTGGGCTGGCCATGCACCATGCACCATGCACCATGCACCATTGGCTAAGGGATGAGAGCACAGTTTTAATAACAGATATGACTCCTGTGCAAAGAAACCCAATTTGTTTTAATAATACACCACCTCATCTGAGTCCAATCAACGCTGTGATAGGTGGGCCAGTTTGGGGTTATGGATGGCATGGATGGTGAGGTCGCAGAGAAGGGAAACCGTAGCCCGCAGAGTGCAACCAAGCATCAGTAATTGCCACTCAATGGAGATCACATGATGCAAGCAGTGAGTGGGTGTTGCAAATTTGACCTTTAAAAGTGCGACAATTAAAATGGCATCACTGGCTGACACGGAGACTGGGGTGGGAACACATTGATGTGCCTACGCACAAACACCCAGGCTCCTGTGGCTGCCATACAGTGGGCCAGGGAAGGGGAGATAGGCTATAGGGACAGACAGAACCACACCAATCAAATCAAATCAAATCAAATCAAATGTTCTTTGTCACATGCTTGGTTAACAACAGGTGAAGACTAACAGTGAAATGCTTACTTACGAGCCCTTCCAAACAATAAAAAAAAGAGAAATAGTAATTAAAAAAATATACAGATATATATATGTATATATATATATATATATATCAACGAATAAGTACACAATGAGTAATGATAACCTGGCTATGTACACAGGGTACAAGTACAGAGTCAATGTGCAGGGGTACAAGGTAATTGAGGTACAGTGGCAAGAAAAAGTATGTGAACCCATTGGATAAACCTGGATTTCTGCATAAATTGGTCATAAAGTTTGATCTTCATCTAGGTCACAACAAAAGACAAACACAGTCTGCTTAAACATACAACACACAAACAATGATACGTTTTAATGTCTTTATTGAACACACCGTGTAAACATTCACAGTGCAGGGTGGAAAAAGTATGTGAACCCTTGGATTTAATAACTGGTTGACCCTCCTTTGGCAGCAATAACCTCAACCAAATGTTTTCTGTAGTTGGGGATCAGATCTGCACAACGGTCAGGAGGAATTTTGGACCATTCCTCTTTACAAAACTGTTTCAGTTCAGCAATATTCTTGGGATGTCTGGTGTGAACTGCTCTCTTGAGGTCATACCACAGCATCTCAATTGGGTTGAGGTCAGGACTCTGAATGGGCCATTCCAGAAGGCGTATATTATTCTGTTGAAGCCATTCTGTTGTTGATTTACTGCTGTGTTTTGGGTCGTTGTCCTGTTGCATCACCCAACTTCTGTTGAGCTTCAATTGGCGGACAGATTCTAAAGGATTCTAGCCTAACATTCTCCTGCAAAATGTCTTGATAAACTTGGGAATTCATTTTTCTGTCAATGATAACAAGCTGTCAAGGCAAAGCAGCCCCAAACCATGATGCTCCCTCCACCATACTTTACAGTTGGGATGAGGTTTTGATGTTGGTGTGCTTGTCTTTTTTTCTCCACACATAGTGTTGTGTGTTCCTTCCAAACAACTCAACTGTAGTTTCATCTGTCCACAGAATATTTTGCCAGTAGTGCTGTGGAACATCCGGGTGCACTTTTGCAAACTTCAGATGTTCAGCAATGTTTTTGTGCGACAGCAGTGGCTTTTTCCGTGGTGTCCTCCCATGAACACCATTCTTGTTTAGTGTTTGATGTATTGTAGACTCATCAACAGAGATGTTAGCATGTTCCAGAGATTTATGTAAGTCTTTAGCTGACACTCTAGGATTCTTCTTAACCTCAATGAGCATTCTGCTCTGTGCTCTTGCAGTCATCTTTGCAGGACGGCCACTCTTAGGGAGAGTAGCAACAGTGCTGAACTTTGTCCATTTCTAGACTTTTAGAGATACTTTTGTAACCCTTTCCAGCTTTATACAAGTAAACAATTCTTAATCTTAGGTCTTATGACATCTATTTTGTTTGAGACATGGTTCACATTAGGCAATGCTTCTTGTGAGAAGTAAACTTACATTTTGCGAGTGTTTTTTATGGGATTAGGCAGCTCTAACCAACATCTCCAATCTCGTCTCATTGATTGGACTCCAGGTTAGCTGACTCCTGACTCCAATTAGCTTTTGGAGAAGTCATCAGTCTAGGGGTTCACATACGTTTTACAACCTACACTGTGAATGCTTAAATTATGTATTTAATATAGACAAGAAAAATACAATAATTTGTGTGTTATTAATTTATGCACAATATGTTTGTCTATTGTTGTGACTTAGATGAAGATCAGATCAAATTGGATGACCAATTTATTCTGGGTAGCTATTGGTTAACTATTTTTTAACTTCTTGTTAATCCAGCCGCTGTGTCAGATTTCAAAAAGGCTTTACGGCAAAAGTACACCATGCGATTATCTGAGGACAGCGCCCCGCATACAAAACCATGAAACCATATTTCAACCAGGCAGGTGCGACACGAAAGTCAGAAATGGCGACATAATAAATGCCTTACCTTTGATGATCTTCTTCTATTGGCACTCCAACAGGTCCCAGTTACATCACAAATGGTCCTTTTGTTCGATAATGTCCTTCTTTATATCCATAAAAACTCAGTTTAGCTGGCGTGCTTCAGTCAATAATCCACCCAGTTTCACTCCATCAAAATGCATACAAAAATGAATCCCAAACGTTACTAATAAAGTTTTCCAAACAAGTCAAACAACGTTTCTAGTCATACCTTAGGTACCCTAATACGTAAATAAACTATACAATTTAAGACAGAGAATCGTTATTGTCTTTACCGGAGAAAAATATCAAAGAACACGTTCTCATAAACGCGCTTGGAAACACTACAGCCAAAATGGGAGCCACCTAGAAAAAATACAATTTCTGTCTCATTTTTCCAAAAACCAGCCTGAAACTCTTTCTAAAGACTGTTGGCATCTAGTGGAAGCCCTAGGAACTGCAATCTGGGAGGACTTCGCCTCATAATAAAAGTGACAGCCATTGAAAATAGTGGTAGGCTGAAATTTAATTTTTTGGGATGGTTTGTCCTTGGGGTTTCGCCTGCCATATCAGTTTTGTTATACTCACAGACATTATTTTGACAGTTTTATAAACTTTATGCATATCCTAGCTTCTGGGCCTGAGTAACAGGCAGTTTATTTTGGGCGCGCTTTTCATCCGGACGTCAAAATACTGCCCGCTATCCCAAACAAGTTAATGCGAGTGTAGCAAAATGCTTGTGCTTCTAGTTCCGACATTGCAGTAATATCTAACAAGTAATCTAACAAATTCACAACTACCTTATACACACAAATGTAGGCCTTTCTACTGACTCTGAAAAACAACAAAGGAAATATGCCCAGGGTTCCTGCTCATTTGCGTGAACGTGCCTTAGGCATGCTGCAAGGAGGCATGAGGACTGCAGATGTGGCCAGGGCAATAAATTGCAATGTCCGTACTGTGAGATGCCTGAGGATGCCTAGAGTAACCCAGGACCTCTCACACAGATTGTAGTTGTCTAGTACAGTGTTGAGCGTCATAGCTGATGTAGCATTAGTGTTTGCTATTTGTTGGCTCTTGTGTTTTGGTAGTAGTTCAAAATGGCAACTTTTGATTTGAAATCCTTTTTGGATAACCCTTTGTGGGAGGTTTTTGACAAATGTCGTAGAGTTGATTTACTGACCTTGGCTGACCATTATTCAGTATCTATTCCGCAGAGTTTAGTTAAGGTGGAGGTTAAACAGCTGGTGTTAAATGTTTTGTTGGAAGAGCAGGTGGTTGTGTTACCGCTGCCTGAGCCTACTACCCCTGTAGGGGACGTTGCTACTCCTGTAAGCCCATCGGTGTCTGAGAACGAGGGTGAGGATAAAGCTCCAGCCACATTGCCCTGTTTTGATCCACTCTCCCCACTGTCAAACGGTGATGCCAGGAGGGATGTCCGTTCAATACAGTTCCAACTGGAGGAAGGAAGCCCAAATTAGGCGAGAGACTCTCCAGTTGGAGATGTGTAAAATGGAGGCAGGAAAAGAAAGAGACCAGCGGCAGTTGGAGATGTGTAAAATAGAGGCAGAAAAAGAACAGCGTCAGTTGGAGTTCAAAATGCGCCAGATGGAACTGGAGGCAGAGACAGCGAGGCTAGCCTCTGTTCCTGCTAGTGAGGCGTCCTCACCAGCTGTAGCTTCCAACACTTTTGACATTAGTAGGCAGATTGCCTTTGTACCTTTGTTCAGAGAGTCGATCTCTCTTTTGGTTCTCGCAACTACATGTCACTTTGTCCGTTTTCCTGTGAGTATTGTTTTGTTATAGATATTGACTCGTACTTTTGTGTTTTTGAACGTTTAGCCGTAGCATTGAAATGGCCTGAAGAGGTATGGAGCCTATTACTTCAGTGTAAATTAAATTGGTAAAGCCCAAGAGGTTTTGTCAGCGCTACCTCTTGAAGACAGTTTGAATTATGAAGTGGTCAAAGCTACTGTTCTTCGTGCCTCTGAGCTTGTTGCCTTAGGCATACCGACAGAGATTTAGGTCTCATAGAAGGTCTTCTAGTAAGACTTATGTGGAATTTGCTAGAGACAAGGGAAATCTGTTTGATAAATGGCATGCTGCTAGCAAGGTAACTGATTTCAACTCTCTCCGGGAGTTAATCTTGTTGGAAGAGTTTAAAAGTTGCTTACCTGAACGGATTGTAGTTTACCTAAATGAACAGAAAGTATCCTCCCTGTCATTAGCGTCTGTGTTGGCAGACGAGTTTGTGTTGACGCACAAGAGCGTGTTTTTGGCTCATACTGAGAGTAGAGCCACTGAATTGCCCACTTTTAGCCCTAGTCGGCCAGCAGTAGTATATCAAGCACGCCAGAAAAATGAGTGTCCCTGTCCCTGTTTCTATTGTCATAAGGTGGGACATATGATTAATGATTGCTTCCTGCTAAAACGCAAACAAGGGATGCCTCTTCGTGCCAAGCCGCCAACAGGTGTTGGTCTAATTCATACTGTTGTGAGGTCTGAAACGAAACAGGTGCCTCAGGGTACATGTAGTTTGAAAGTCACAGTCCCTGACCGCAGTTATGAACCGTTAATTTTCAAGGGGTTTATTTCCCTAACGAATGACGAAGAGTCTCAGCGTCCGATTAAAATCCTTAGAGATACTGGTGTGGCACAGTCGTTTATATTGTCTGGGTGTTTGACTGTTTGTTTGATGGTGGGAAAAGGGGGTACCAAGCCAACTCGCCCATGGGCCTACATTATGCTTAGGAATACTTTGTCTAAATACCCTAGTTAGAACTGGGCGGACCACCCGCTGTATTTTATTGGTTAGTTAGTTAGCTGTATTGAAGTAGGCTAGTCTAGCTTAGGGGTGTTTTTGGATATTTGTTTCTTTCCTTGGTCCAGCTCAGCCCCTTTTCCCGCCCCTCTTTACGGTGTGTTTAAAAATAAACCAATAGTGTTTGACCGTAGATTTAAGTTGCCTGTGGTTATTAGTTCTCAATGTTCCTTTTTCACTGTTATAATTTGCATGAGTTATGTTACGGGTCTCGTTTCCATCCCCCCTAGACTGCAGGGCCAAAGGGATTCGTAACATAAGGATGGCAACAACAACTGCCCGAGTTACACCAGGAACGCACAATCCCTCCATCAGTGCTCAGACTGTCCACAATAGGCTGAGAGAGGCTGGAATAAGGGCTTGTAGGCCTGTTGTAAGGCAGGTCCTCACCAGACATCACTGGCAACAATGTCACCTATGGGCATAAACCCACCGTCGCTTGACCAGACAGGTCTGGCAAAAAGTGCTCTTCACTGACAAGTCGTGGTTTTGTCTCACCGTCATGGTCTGGGGAGGTGTGTCACAGCTTCATCGGACTGAGCTTGTTGTCATTGTAGGCAATCTCAACACTGTGCGTTACAGGGAAGACATCCTCCTCCCTCATGTGGTACCCTTCCTGCAGGCTCATCCTGACATGACCCTCCAGCATGACAATGCCACCAGCCGTACTGCTCATTCTGTGCGTGATTTCATGCAAGACAGGAATGTCAGTGTTCAGCCATGGCCAGCGAAGAGCCCGGATTTTAATCCCATTGAGCACATCTGGCACCTGTTGGATCGCAGGGTGAGGGCTAGAGCCATTCCCCCCAGAAATGTCCGGGAACTTGCAGGTGCCTTGGTGGAAGAGTGGGGTAACATCTCACAGCATGGCAAATCTGTCCATGAAGAGGAGATGCACTTCAGTACTTAATGCAGCTGGTGGCCACATCAGATACTGACTGTTACTTTGGATTTTGACCCCCCCTTTGTCCAGGGACACATTATTCCATTTCTGTTAGTCACATGACTGTGGAACTTTTTCAGTTTATGTCTCAGTTGTTGAATCTTGTTCTGTTCATAAAAATATTTGCACATGCTAAGTTTGCTGAAAATAAACGCAGTTGACAGTGAGAGGGCATTTCTTTTTTTTTGCTGAGTTTACATATGAGATGAGTAATGTAGGATATGGTGACATTATTAAAGTGCCGTTATTCAAAGTGACTAGTGATACCTTTATTAAATCCATTTATTAATTTATTAAAGTAAGCAAGAGATTTGAGGCATAGTTCACAGGGTTGTTCCGGAATGTTCTGGCACGGTCTCCTATCTTATCTTAAAGAACATATTCTGGGCTTTCTGCCAAATAGTCTAAAGGAGGAGGTCATGACGGCCCCCCGATATCTTTACCAAGCACAGGCAGGAACCAAGGATTGTTTATGACACCAAAGTCATGATGCTCAAAGTACGATTTCCTTTATGTTCCATCCTTTTATCACTTGTGTGATAATAATGACATTTTAAGATGGGCTCCCAAGTTGGCGCAGCTGTCTAAGGCACTTCATCTCAGTGCTAGAGGCATCACCACAGACACTGGTTTGATTCCAGGCTGTATCACAACCGGCAATGATTGGGAGTCCCATAGGGTGGCCCGGCATCGTTAAGGTTTGGCCGGGTTAGGCCGTCATTGTAAATAAGAATTTGTTCTTAACTGGCTTGCCTAGTTAAATAAAGGTACAAAAAATGGTAAGTATTGTTTATCTAAGTTCTAATGAAGGGAAATCAACACATAAAACCAGACAGACACTTCATCATTTCAAGCCCTTCATTCTGGATTGTACAATCCAATTAGTATGGTAATACTATCACCACAATTGTCACGGCTGGCTGAAGGACTGGACCAAGGTGCAGCATGGTAAGCGTACATTTGAACTTTATTTAAAAATGACACCTACAACACGAAGAACAACCGTGACGCTTTGGGCTATGTGCCCTGAACAACTACAAAGTTAACTTCCCACAAAACAGGTGGGAGAAAAGGGTACCTAAGTATGGTTGTCAATCAGAGACAACGATAGACAGCTGTCCCTGATTGAGAACCATACCCGGCCAAGACATAGAAATGCAAAACATAAAAAAGGACATAGAATGCCCACCCTAGTCACACCCTGGCCTAACCAAAATAGAGAATAAAAAGGCCCTATGGCCAGGGCGTGACAACAATAAAGGTTATATATCTTTTAACGTGAGTGAAATGATCAAAAATACACACATATACACAGCACGTTAAATAACAAGTTAGACAAACTAAGAAAAGAACACGCTGCAACGCATTTGGCAATTTGGGATCCCCAACTTCCAAATAGGTATTTCAACCAAGTTGCAGGCGTCCACTCTGGTTGTGGGGAATTATTCTTAGCAACAGTGGCAATGTGTTCGGTGAGATCAGTCATATTAGAATAGTGATCTGGGACAAAAGTACCACATTCATCGCCAATGATTGCACAAGTGCTCCCTTGACCTGCCAAAGGATAGTCAAGAGTCTCTCTGTTTTGCACAGCCAATTTACGCAATTCTTTTAGCATTGCCAATTTTCTACGTCTCTAAAGAACTCCCGAATTTGGTCTAGTGCACATGCATAACCGAAAACTGAAACAGTCCTGAATGGTGACACAAACAACAAAACAGGAAACAATCACCCACGAAACACAGGTGGGAAAAGGCTACCTAAGTATGATTCTCAATCAGAGACAACTAACGACACCTGCCTCTGATTGAGAACCACACCCGGCCAAACACAAAACACAACATAGAAAAACGAACATAGACAACCCACCCAACTCACACCCTGTCCATACTAAAACAAAGACATAACAACAGTACTAAGGTCAGAACGTGACAAGAACACAATCTTTCAAAGGTTTTTCTTTATTTTTAATATTTTCTACATTTTAGAATAATACTGAAGGCATCAAAACTATGAAATAACACATATGGATTTATGTAGTAACCAAAAATGTTAAACAAATCAAAATATATTTTATATTTTTCACGGATCCCTCTGGAACTTTCATTGCGCACACCTGGCCCCTATTCCCACTGATTGTATTTGTAAATATGTGCCCTTTATTCACCATGGTGCTGTCGTTTATTATTACAATGTCCGTTGGTGCGTGTGAGTACCTGTGCTGTGTGTTTTGGCTTTTGTGGATTGTGCAGATGATTACGGGTCTCGTCCCGTGTGATAATCATTGTGCGCTTGTGTTATTTATTTGAGGTACTCCTCACTCTTTTGTTTGGGTTTCAACCCTGAGTTTTGGTACGTGTTTGTTTGGTCTTAGTCCCCTTGCCTTTACACGGCACGCCGTAATTTGGGCTGAATAAAATACCCTATTACGCATTCCTGCATCTGTCTCCCGAATCTCTCCAGCATGACAATATTTGAAATTCTTCAAATAACCATCCTCTGTTTTGATGACAGCTTTGCACACTCTTGGCAGGGTGGCAAACAAATACATAACAAAACTCAGGGTTGAAGGTTACAGGTCAGGGAGTTAGATGGCTAATCCTTAGGTGCCACGTTCTGACCTTTATTTCCTTTGTTTTGTATTTATTTAGTATGTTCAGGGCGTGAGTTGGTGGGCAGTCTATGTTTGTTTTTCTATGTTTTGGGGTATTTCTATGTTTCGGCCTAGTATGGTTCTCAATCAGAGGCAGGTGTCATTAGTTGTCTCTGATTGAGAATCATACTTAGGTAGCCTGGGTTTCACTGTGTGTTTGTGGGTGATTGTTCCTGTCTCTGTGTTTTGCATCAGACAGGGCTGTTTTGGTTTTCCACATTTGTTGTTTTGTAGTGTTTGTGTTTATCCTTTTTGTCATTAAACATGAATCAATATAATCACGCTGCTTTTTGGTCCGCCTCTACTTCACCACAAGAAGACCGTTACAGAATCACCCACCACAACAGGACCAAGCGGCGTGGTAACGTGCAACAGCAGCGAGAAGAGGAATGGACATGGGAGGATGAGTTGGATGGAAAAGGACCCTGGGCACAGCCTGGAGAATATCGCCGCCCCAAAGAAGAGCTGGAGGCGGCGAAGGCGGAGAGGCGCTGGTATAAGGAGGCAGCACGGCGGCGTGGATGGAAGCCCGAGAGTCAGCCCCAAACATTTCTTGGCTTGGGGGGCGGCACACAGGAAGTGTGGCGAAGCCAGGTAGGAGACCTGCGCCAACTTCCTGTGCTTACCGGGGCCTGGAGAGACCGGGCAGGCACCGTGTTATGCTGTGAAGCGCACGGTGTCCCCAGTGCGGGTGCATAGCCCAGTGCGGTACATTCCAGCTCTGCGTATCGGCCTGGCTAGAGTGGGCATCGAGCCAAGTGCCATGAAGCCGGCTCTACGCATCTGGTCTCCAGTGCGTCTCCTTGGGCCGGCTTACATGGCACCAGCCACTGGCAGGGCGACCGGGACCATTCAACCGGGTAAGGTAGGGCAGGCTCGGTGCTCAAGAGCTCCAGTGCGCCTGCACGGTCCGGTCTATCCGTCACCACCTCCACTCACCAGCCCTCCGGTGGCAGCCCCCTGCACCAGGCTGTCTCTCCGGCTCATCCTTACAGGGGCTCCCGCCTCTCCAGCGCTGCCGGAGCCTTCCTCCTCTCCAGCGCTGCCGGAGCCTTCCTCCTCTCCAGCGCTGCCGGAGCCTTCCTCCTCTCCAGCGCTGCCGGAGCCTTCCTCCTCTCCAGCGCTGTCGGAGTCTCCTGCCTCTCCAGCGCTGCCAGAGCCTTCCTCCTCTCCAGCGCAGCCGGAGTCTCCCGCCTGTTCGGCGCTACCAGACCTCCCACCCCTCATTCCAGAGGCACCAGAGCTACTCAGTCCAGCGCTGCCAGAGCCTTCCTCTCCAGCGTTGCCGGAGCTTCCCGTCTGCCCAGCGCCGCCTGAGCCCCCCGTCTGCCCAGCGCCGCCTGAGCCCCCCGTCTGCCCAGCGCCGCCTGAGCCCCCCGTCTGCCCGGCGCCGCCTGAGCCCCCCGTCTGCCCGGCGCCGCCTGAGCCCCCCGTCTGCCCGGCGCCGCCTGAGCCCCCCGTCTGCCCGGCGCCGCCTGAGCCCCCCGTCTGCCCGGCGCCGCCTGAGCCCCCCGTCTGCCCGGCGCCGCCTGAGCCCCCCGTCTGCCCGGCGCCGCCTGAGCCCCCCGTCTGCCCGGCGCCGCCTGAGCCCCCCGTCTGCCCGGCGCCGCCTGAGCCCCCCGTCTGCCCGGCGCCGCCAGTCTGCCAGGGGCCGCCAGTGCCGCCAGTCTGCCAGGGGCTGCCAGTGCCGCCCGTCTGCCCAGCGCCGCCTGAGCCCCCCGTCTGCCCAGCGCCGCCTGAGCCCCCCGTCTGCCCAGCGCCGCCTGAGCCCCCCGTCTGCCCAGCGCCGCCTGAGCCCCCCCGTCTGCCCAGCGCCGCCTGAGCCCCCCCGTCTGCCCAGCGCCGCCTGAGCCCCCCCGTCTGCCCAGCGCCGCCTGAGCCCCCCCGTCTGCCCAGCGCCGCCTGAGCCCCCCCGTCTGCCCAGCGCCGCCTGAGCCCCCCCGTCTGCCCAGCGCCGCCTGAGCCCCCCCGTCTGCCCGGCGCCGCCAGTCTGCCCGGCGCCGCCAGTCTGCCAGGGGCCGCCAGTCTGCCAGGGGCCGCCAGTGCCGCCAGTCTGCCAGGGGCCGCCAGTGCCGCCAGTCGGCCACCAGTGCCCCTCAGCCCCGAGGCGCCAGAGCCCCTCAGCCCCGAGCAGCCGCCCCTCTGTCCCGAGCTGCCGCCCCTCTGTCCCGAGCTGCCCCTCTGTCCATTGAGAAGGGTCGCCATGGTTGGGAGGCCACGGAAGCGGACAATAAGTCAGACTAAGACTATGGTGAAGTGGGGACCACGTCCAGCACCAGAGCCGCCACCACGGACAGACGCCCACCCAGACCCTGCCCTATAGGTTAAGGTTTTGCGGCCGGAGTCCGCACCTTTGTGGGGGGGGGGTACTGTCACGTTCTGACCTTTATTTCCTTTGTTTTGTATTTATTTAGTATGGTCAGGGCGTGAGTTGGGTGGGCAGTCTGTTTGTTTTTCTATGTTTTGGAGTATTTCTATGTTTCGGCCTAGTATGGTTCTCAATCAGAGGCAGGTGTCATTAGTTGTCTCTGATTGAGAATCATACTTAGGTAGCCTGGGTTTCACTGTGTGTTTGGGGGTGATTGTTCCTGTCTCTGTTTTGCACCAGACAGGGCTGTTTTTGGTTTTCCACATTTGTTGTTTTGTAGTGTTTGTGTTTATCCTTTTTGTTATTAAACATGAATCAATATAATCACGCTGCTTTTTGGTCCGCCTCTACTTCACCACAAGAAGACCGTTACATTAGGGAGATATCCTGACCATCCAGCAGACCCAAACTGGTGAGATTTGTTTTTTAAGCAGGACAAAAACAAAGCAAAGACAACAACAGCAATACACATATAACACTCGAGGTGGGGAAAACTTTAATCAATTTGGAGTAACTGTTAACCAATACCAACATCTATTTCTTCCTTTTATAAGCTGGGCATGTGAACAAAATCTATTTGCATATTTACCAAAGGGTCCCAGGGGACTGGTAATTCCGCCTTTGGACACATGACTCACATCGTGATTACTGTGTCCAAAAAACACTGTCTGTTAAATCAAAAATTAACAAATTAGAATAACAAATCAAATTAGATGTACAATTCTTAACTCCATAAGGAAATAATTCTATCCCATAATGTAATGGTAAAATCGGCAATAGACAGGTGTCCCTCATTCAGGGGCAGCGCTCTCTCTCTGTCTTTCCCGTAGTCCGAATCACATATTGGACTATTGGTAAAATAGAGACTTCTTCTAATTATTAGTGATTGCATAGCCCATTTAAATTTCACCCAATGTCTCCAGTCTTTCTAGTGAGGGCGATCAGGCCTCACCAGGAAGTCAGAACAGAAGTCAGAGGTCAGTCAGCCCTACTAAGTGTTTGTTTCCCTAAACTCAGACATTATTTATAGATATTTGAAAAATTTCAAACATTTTGTGTATTAAGTTTACATTGAGTTTTTCAGTACATTTCTAATCAAGATCATATGTGTGCACCCAAAACTCTGACAATAGACACTTCAGAAAATGTCATTTGTGTACAACATCCTAAAACCAACATAAAAAGACCCCCACAATAAATCAAACAGAGTATTAACCACTAACAAATCTTCATTTACAGGTGGGTTGTGTGTGGTTGCTGGCGTGTTTTACTATAAACTTGTAAGGCAAAAACAAACAAAATGACCAGGCCTTACTTAATTTGGGAGCTCCCTTAACAGTTGGATCTGGGTACCTTTAGGAAGATACATAATCATTGATAAACATGAAATCAAACTCGGTAGCGGACATTCCATCAGTCATATAGAAAATTATACTTCAGACACATCAGATGATACAGTGTCCCTTCAAGCTGAATTGGCACCTTCTAAAGTAAACAATCCCAGAGCCCCTCTCTTGGAATCGTTGTCAGTTTGACCTTTTACATTGGAATACAATTTTGTACAAACTGTCCCAGGGACATAAACCTGTTGTTTAACAAATCTGCTAGGGACCATCAAAGTTGGTGCTGGCTTATCTCAATATTGGGTACAAAAACGTTTACTTGGATCTACTTCATTCTGGACACAGTTCCACGTAATGGAAACAGATTATTGTTTTAGATGACCTTACCTTATTTAAATCACTGGTGCTACCCAAACTATAGAATTTCGAATTACATTCTCAAAAACGTGTCTTATTTAATTATTCATACCTTTGTCCCAAATTTCCAGCCTGTTTGAGTTCAGTGTGTACTGGCGGCTAATTTATTGCTCAACAGGAAGCTTATCTCTAACCCAAACAACAGATGACTTAAACACGAGAGCAGTGGACCAGGCCTTGAAGAGTGAGCGGCCTTTAATTTAAAAAGCAGAGCGCCAAATTCAAATAAATTACTTTAAAAATCAAACATCATGACATCACACATGTAAGATACCAAATTAAAGCTACATGTGTTGTGAATCCAGCCAACATGTCAGATTTCAAAAAGGCTTTTCGGCGAAAGCAAACGATGCATTTATCTGAGGATAGCACATCCGTAAACAAAGAGAGAGAAGCATATGTCCCATAAACATCACAAATGGTCCTTTTGTTCGATTAATTCCGTCGATATATATCCAAAATATCCATTTTTTGGCGTGTTTGATCCAGAAAAACACCGGTTCCAACTTACTGACTACAAAATATCTAAAAAGTTACCTGTAAACCTTGCCAAAACATTTCAAACTACTTTTGTAATACATCTTTAGGTAGTTTTTAAAGTAAATAATCGCTAAAATTGAAGACGGGATGATCTGTGTTCAATACAGGGAGAAAACAAACTGATGCTACCTTTCTAGTCACGCGCCTCTAACAAACAGTACACTTGAAGTGACCCTCGTTTTGAACAGGGCTACTTCTTCATTACACAAAGGAAAAACCTCAACCAATTTCTAAAGACTGGTGACATCCAGTGGAAGCCAATGAAAACCCATTGAAAAGAGAGTGACCTAAAAAAAAAATCTGAATGTTTTTTCCTCTGGGTTTCGCCTGCTACATAAGTTCTGTTACTCACAGACATGATTCAAACTTCAGAGTGTTTTCTATCCAAATCTACTAATAATATGCATATCTTATTGTCAGAGTCGTGTGTATAGGTGGCAGGGAAGTCAAGCGCAGGAGAATCAAACTGAGTGTAATGGAGTTATCTAATAACAATGAACGAAACATACTCCAAACACTAAAATGTAACGAATAACAAAAATGGGTACGAGGACCCGACGCGCACCAATACAAAAATATATACAACACTGAAATACAAACAATCTCTGACAAAGACATGAGGGGAAACAGAGGGTTAAATACACAACAGGTAATCAATGGGATTGAAACCAGGTGTGTAGGATTACAAGACAAAACCAATGGAAAAATGAAACATTTATCAATGATGGCTAGAAGACTGGTGACGTCGACCGCCGAGCACCGCACGAACAAGGAGAGGCTTCGACCTCGGCAGAAGTCGTGACACATATCTTCTGGGGATGAGTAGCAGGCAGTTGAATCTGGGCATGAATTTCATCCGGACGTGAAAATACTGCCCCCTGTCATCAAGAAGTTAAGTTTCTTCAAATTACTAAGATATTGCATTATTAGAACGCTATCTAAAAGCCAACTAACAATCTCCATATCTGTTTCCTTCAACCAGGACTCCCTTCTTCCCAATAGGAAGACCTTCTCAATCTACTACTACTTATACATACGGATCACTCTCAAACAACATTCTGCTTTTCCCCCTATTGCAATGTTTAAAACAAAACAAAACAAACGTGATAACTTTCTCCATATTGGAAAGCATTGTTTTTATTTATTTCAAATTTCTATTCACTTTTTGCTTCACACTTATTATCTATTATTTTAAGATTGTTATGTAATGTGGCACATTTATAAAATACATCAGTCAATTCAGAAAGGTAGAGATAAACAGTTATTATGACTGGGCTAGCATGGCCTATCAGTCCATTGTCATTGGAATGTTCTATCCTAAGGTGTAGAGGTGTAGTCTAGGTGTAGTCTATCCTAAAATAGACTGGGAGGCAGTGTCAGACTCCCACTCCTCCTGGGGGAGTGGTTCAATTTGCCTGCTTACTCATTGGTTTAATATCTCATCGTTTGGGATGTTTATGAAAACTTCATCAGGTGTACAATTAATTCTAGCCTTAAGTTTAATTAATAGAAAATCATGTTCAACATTCATTGGTTCTATTTATACTTTTATTGGTTAGCGGTAAGTCAATTCCTGACAATGCTTTAACTATCAAGGCACAAGGCGAGACCCAGATGCAGCCACAGGAGGCAGATACTTGGAGTCTTAAAATGTTTATTAATCCAAAGGAGTAGGCAAGAGAATGATCGTGGACAGGCAAAAGGTCAAAACCAGATCAGAGTCCAGGAGGTACAGAGTGGCAGACAGGCTCGTGGTCAAGGCAGGCAGAATGGTCAGGGAGGAGGGAACAAAGTTCAGAGAAGAGGCAAGGGTCAAAACTGTGAGGACTAGAAAAATGAGAATAGCAAAAGGAGCACGGGAAAAACACGCTGGTTGACTTAACTTAAACATACAAGACGAATCGGCACAGAGAGACAGGAAACACAGGGATAAATACACTGGGGAAAATAAGCGACACCTGGAGGGGGTGGAGACAATCACAGGAACAGGTGCAACAGATCAGGGCATGACAATAACCTTATCATACCTCAAATTATCCATAAAGGGACCACTCTGAACAATTATCAGAATACTTTTTGCACCACTTACGTATGTCTATGCAAGTTGTATATTATTACTATTTTCCTCCATTGTTACTTTATCATCTCTAGTACCCCAGTAAACTTTTCTTCACCAATTCCTACTTTAGACGAGTGTTCTATTCATACAGGGGTTTAGATATTTACACTATTTACATTCTATTTAACAGCAGATATTCGGGAATAATACTTTCCTCTTCATATCTCCATACAAAATAACATTATAAATCTTTCGGTTTTCACCTCCAAATCTCAGCAACGATCACAGCGCAGCAGCCCGAGAGGTACACACATCTTTCATATCGAGGAAAAAATGTGTTTCCGGGTGCTGTTACCCTCTCAAATATTTCAATGGCTTCATCCTGTCAGTGCTCACTACCTGTAAATCAATGAGCAGTGGTGGACAGAACCCCCAGACAAGGGTATAGATCTAAAAACTCAGCTCACAGAACTGGTTGGGGTATTCATTATTTCCCCTATATAACTCACACAGAACTGGAAAACTCAGCTCACATTTACACTGGAGCTAGTCCCCTGATAGTTCTCATTCACTCAGTACGTTATAGCTCAATTTCAATCTCTTATTGTCCAATATCCAAATTATCAATCTTGTTATCCAAATTTTAATCTTAATAGTACAAATTTCAATATATTTATTATACAAATTTCAATCCTCTTAATATGTCACATCCACATTCACTTAGTACTATTCCCAAACACACTCGGTAATCTCCCTTATTACACATGTGCATCTTCAACAATTCACTTGTCGTTACTTGCTATGCACCATATGTATGTCCTGTACATATTCAATAACACCACGTATTCAAAAACACCTTGTGTTATTTGTAGTGGCTGTAGATCACGTAGACATTTCATATAAATGCCTACTGACAGCTGTCAGCAGGGCTTTCCATGGTACTGTTACACCCTTGCTCTAGTCTTCTTATAAAACTAGTCAATAGCCTTCTCCCTATAAGACTACGAGTACCTTTTAAGAGTTACTCGCCTTGATTTTATTTTTTGAGAATATTTTGAGATAATTTTTATACAGATTCATTTAAATTAACTTACTGAAATCAGTTGCCGTCACTCAATTGTTCACGGATTAAATGTTTCATCCTGGGCAGCTCACAGTAAGGGTCTGGTCTGGGTGGGTCTCGTCGTCTTTTGGTCAGATGTCAATTTCCCTCCTCTTCATAAAATGTGCAACTGTTTTTCCTTGCTTACCCCTACTGGAAAGCTCCGCAGGCATAATCAATCACCCTGTTCATTGATGCCAAATTGGAAATTCTTACACAGGGACACTTGAAGTCAATCTTAAATGAATCATTGTTTATTATCAGCATGCTGGAGAGGTACCAACCAACTCAATGCACCGTATTTACACATGTCGACCAGGAGCTCTAACGGGGCAGTCCCATTTATCAAATCAAATCAAATTTATTTATATAGCCCTTCGTACATCAGCTGATATCTCAAAGTGCTGTACAGAAACCCAGCCTAAAACCCCAAACAGCAAGCAATGCAGGTGTAGAAGCACGGTGGCTAGGAAAAACTCCCTAGAAAGGCCAAAACCTAGGAAGAAACCTAGAGAGGAACCAGGCTATGTGGGGTGGCCAGTCCTCTTCTGGCTGTGCCGGGTGGAGATTATAACAAAACATGGTCAAGATGTTCAAATGTTCATAAATGACCAGCATGGTCGAATAATAATAAGGCAGAATCGTTGAAACTGGAGCAGCAGCACAGTCAGGTGGACTGGGGACAGCAAGGAGTCATCATGTCAGGTATTCCTGGTGCATGGTCCTAGGGCTCAGGTCCTCCGAGAGAGAGAAAGAGAGAAGGAGAGAATTAGAGAACAAACACTTAGATTCACACAGGACACTGAATAGGACAGGAGAAGTACTCCAGATATAACAAACTGACCCTAGCCCCCCGACACATAAACTACTGCAGCATAAATACTGGAGGCTGAGGCAGGAGGGGTCAGGAGACACTGTGGCCCATTCCGAGGACACCCCCGGACAGGGCCAAACAGGAAGGATATAACCCCACCCACTTTGCCAAAGCACAGCCCCCACACCACTAGAGGGATATCTTCAACCACCAACTTACCATCCTGAGACAAGGCTGAGTATAGCTCACAAAGACCTCCGCCACGGCACAACCCAAGGGAGGGGGGGGGGGGGACAGGATGACCACATCAGTGACTCAACCCACTCAGGTGACGCACCCCCTCCAGGGACGGCATGAGAGAGCCCCAGTAAAGCCAGTGACTCAGCCCCTGTAATAGGGTTAGAGGCAGAGAATCCCAGTGGAAAGAGGGGAACCGGCCAGGCAGAGACAGCAAGGGTGGTTCGTTGCTCCAGAGCCTTTCCGTTCACCCTCCCACTCCTGGGCCAGACTACACTCAATCATATGACCCACTGAAGAGATGAGTCTTCAGTAGAGACTTAAAGGTTGAGACCGAGTTTGCGTCTCTGACATGGGTAGGCAGACCGTTCCATAAAAATGGAGCTCTATAGGAGAAAGCCCTGCCTCCAGCTGTTTGCTTAAAAATTCTAGGGACAATTAGGAGGCCTGCGTCTTGTGACCGTAGCGTACGTGTAGGTATGTATGGCAGGACCAAATCAGAGAGATAGGTAGGAGCAAGCCCATGCAATGCTTTGTAGGTTAGCAGTAAAACCTTGAAATCAGCCCTTGCTTTGACAGGAAGCCAGTGTAGAGAGGCTAGCACTGGAGTAATATGATCACATTTTTTGGTTCTAGTCAGGATTCTAGCAGCCGTATTTAGCACTAACTGAAGTTTATTTAGTGCTTTATCCGGGTAGCCGGAAAGTAGAGCATTGCAGTAGTCTAACCTAGAAGTGACAAAAGCATGGATTAATTTTTCTGCATCATTTTTGGATAGAAAGTTTCTGATTTTTGCAATGTTACGTAGATGGAAAAAAGCTGTCCTTGAAATGGTCTTGATATGTTCTTCAAAAGAGAGATCAGGGTCCAGAGTAACGCCGAGGTCCTTCACAGTTTTATTTGAGACAACTGTACAACCATTAAGATTAATTGTCAGATTCAACAGAAGATCTCTTTGTTTCTTGGGACCTAGAACAAGCATCTCTGTTTTGTCCGAGTTTAAAAGTAGAAAGTTTGCAGCCATCCACTTCCTTATGTCTGAAACACATTCTTCTAGCAAGGGCAATTTTGGGGCTTCACCATGTTTAATTGAAATGTACAGCTGTGTGTCATCCGCATAGCAGTGAAAGTTAACATTATGTTTTCGAATAACATCCCCAAGAGGTAAAATATATAGTGAAAACAATAGTGGTCCTAAAACGGAACCTTGAGGAACACCGAAATTTACAGTTGATTTGTCAGAGGACAAACCATTCACAGAGACAAACTGATATCTTTCCGACAGATAAGATCTAAACCAGGCCAGAACTTGTCCATGTAGACCAATTTGGGTTTCCAATCTCTCCAAAAGAATGTGGTGATCGATGGTATCAAAAGCAGCACTAAGGTCTAGGAGCACGAGGACAGATGCAGAGCCTCGGTCCGATGCCATTAAAATGTAATTTACCACCTTCACAAGTGCCGTCTCAGTGCTATGATGGGGTCTAAAACCAGACTGAAGCATTTCGTATACATTGTTTGTCTTCAGGAAGGCAGTGAGTTGTTGCGCAACAGCCTTTTCTAAAATTTTTGAGAGGAATGGAAGATTCGATATAGGCCGATAGTTTTTTATTTTTTCTGGGTCAAGGTTTGGCTTGACTTGGTTTATTTCCCTTATATACTGGTTAAAGACATGTTACATAGGCATAGTTCATAGGGTTGGTTCTGGCGTGTCTAGCACGGTCTCCTATCTTACCTTAAAGAACGTAATTCTGGGCGTTCTGCCAAATAGTCTAAAGGATGAGGTCATGACGGCCCCCCTGATATCTTTACCAGGCACAGGCAGGAACCAAGGATTGTTTATGACACAAAAGACAAGATGAACAAAGTAACATTTCTCTTACACTGTTTAAGGGTCTTGCTCACCTCGCTACAGAGAGTGTGATCACACTGTCGTCCATAACAGCTGGTGCTCTCATGCATATGTTGTGTGTTGTCATGTGTTGCGACCCTCGAATCCATTCTAGTTTGCACACCCTGCCACATCCGACGGACGTCAGAGCCGGTGTAGTAGGATTCAATCTTGGTCCTGAATTGACACTTGGCTTGTTTGATGGTTCAGTGTAGAATGATTTCTTATGTGTCTGGATTAGTGTCCCGCTTATTGGAAGTGACTTGTGGTAATGGCTGGAGTGGAATGGTATCAAATACATCAAACACATGGTTCCATTTGCTATGTCCCGGCCATTATTATGAGCCGTTCTCCCCTCAGCAGCCTCCTGTGGTCACTGTGGGGACGTCGTCAGTGCATTTATTAATGAAGCTGGTGATTGATGTGGTAAACTCCTAAATAACATCGGATGAATTCGTCTGTGGTAGCAAAACAGTCCTGTAGCTTAGCATCCACTTAATCGGACCACTTCTGTATTGAGCACGTCACTGGTACTTCCTACTAGAGTTTTTGCTTGTAAGCAGGAATCAGAAGGATAGAGTTATGGCCAGATTTGCCAAATGGAGGGCGAGGGAGAGCTTTGTATTTATCCCTGTGTGTGGAGTAAAGGTGACATGCTGGTAGAAATTAGGTAAAACGTGTTTCAGGTAAAACAGGCTTTTTGTTTGTTTGTGTGTGTGTGTATGTGTGTGTGCATGTGTGGTGTGTGTGAATGCAATAGTGTGTGTGTTTTTACACCGTCCAACGAAATGCTTACTTGCAGGTTCCTTCTCAACAAAACAAATACGAACATAAAGTAAATGGCTCAGTAGAATAAAATAAACTATTTAGTATAAGTATAATATAGCTGGGCACAATTTATAGTCCAACATTTACATTGGGGGCAAGTCTTTAAATAGTGCAATATTTTGCAATCATAGTAAGACTCTGGTAGCAGCAGTTGTGATGTGTGTATAGCTTGTGTGTGTGTGTGTGTGTGTGTGTGTGTGTGTGTGGCAATTCTGGCAAATGCCAAATGGGCTAGAGAATTTGTTTGTTGGGTGGGCTGCTCAAAATGTACACACACAAAAATATATTTGTATAAATTTAAATAAAACAATGAAAAGTGTGACATGGCCGGCAGCCCAAGGGGCCTGTTAAGATTGTTTAAAAACAATCTTTATGCATTTTATTTTTTATACTATACTGTATAATGAGCCTTTGGCTGATCAATGGGCAATGGCTGGCCCCCCTACCAAGATGGGCTGGCATGGTTTTCTGATAGGCTGAGCGGAGGTCACACAAACTCACATTCAAATTCAAACTTGGCATCAGGAAAGAGATATATGAAGCAGACATTTGTATTTCTATTTACATTTCTCAACACTCCCTATTCAGCTCAATAGTAACTATGTTCATAACCATATTTGATGTGGCTTTGAGATATGGAGCGGCACTCGTGAGAAATGCACACCGGCCATTACGAGGGCATAGGCCTATAGGTCTTATGTTTAGTAGAATACAACTACAAAGTCTTTTAGGACATAAAATGTACTGTTGAATGAATACATGGCTACTAGCATTGGGTATTATATTTAGAGTTAGCAATCTAGTTCATGTGTTTAGAGTTTCGACTTCCTCACACATGACAGCACATGACGGTGGGATGTAAATATGACCCATCACAGAGAAGAATGGAACAAGGAACAGAGAAAAATGTACTTTTATTATTTTATTTATTGGGGTGGCAGGGTAGCCTAGTGGTTAGAGCGTTGGACTAGTAACCGGAAGGTCTACCCCTGAACAGGCAGTTAACCCACTGTTCCTAGGCCGTCATTGAAAATAAGAATTCGTTCTTAACTGACTTTTGTTCTCCACTAGGCTACCCTATTGCTGTCAGGCTGAAGCAGGGAGATGTATGTGTGCATTCTGGGCAGGTGTTGAACCTCAAATTAATTAGCCTATGGTATTAGTTAGTGCACATATAGATGTATGTAATTAATGAAAAATATCTTGACATTCTGGAGTCCTATTTGGACATTAAAGTACAGCAACTAATTGTCATCCTGAAATTGATGACAATCCCTGGATTTTCTTTATTTGACTAGGCAAGTCAGTTAAGAACAAACTCTTATTTTAAATGATGGCCTAGGAACAGTGGGTTAACTGCCTTGTTCAGGGGCACAATGACAGATTTTTACAGAGTCAGCTTGGGGATTCGATCTCGCAAACTTACGGTTTCTAGTCCAATGCTCTAACCAACTGCCACCGCTAGGTTGCACATCAAATGATCTTGAATCATGCATTCCTGCTTGGACATGTTAGATTAAACAACTTATTTCTAGAATAAATCATCAGTCTATTTATTACACTTCTTAATAAAACACTATGTATGACTTTATAAGATGGAAACTCATGATTTGAAACATGGGCTGGTGCCACCAGCTGTAAAAGTTAGTGGCATCAGTGACAATAATGGAAAATGTTAGCCTGGAGCCCTGCAACCACTTTCCCAGGCACTTCCGCCCAATTGCGCAAAGAGTCTGGTGGACCAACACATCAAACTTGGCCTTCCTTAGCCAATACAGAAAGACTGGGAGAAGCTCCCGGCATAAGCCTTAACAAAAATTAAATGATGACAAGTACTTTACTCAGTAAGTTACTCCCGTAGAATTCTATGGTAACTCCCTCTAGGCCAACTTTGAATCGTTGACATCCCAGGCTTATATATGGTGTGCACAATAGTCTTGGGATGAGGTTAGGAGCCCTGTAATAGTAATTAACACTTAGGGTAGGTGTTGATTCAGGGGCACACATATGACAGGAACTAATTTGCAAATAGCCTAATTAGTTATCTTGGCTTTTATACTCTATAAGTCTTAAACAGGCAGACAGACAGGCAGGCAGACATGCAGGCAGACAGGCATCTCAAATTGGGCGTCAAATGAAAGTGAGTCTGTATATATTTTTTTAAATTAAGGCATATATAATTGTTTCAACTATTTTCCATCCTAAAAATGTATAATAAGCAAAAGGCTTTGATTTCCTGTCAAACAGATAGAAAAGGGGTCTTAGAAATCATCTACGAGAAAAGTAATGAAAGGTATCAGAAATACATCAAAACACAATAATGTTGAAGTAAAGACCCCTGCCAACTAATATCAACACACTTCCAAAATATCTTCTGGTAATGGAATTTTAAGGCACAAAGTAATGTTTCTTAAACTTACAGAAGGTGGAAAAGCATATCCTAAACTAAATATATTTCCACCTTGAAAATCCATTACCAGAAACCCACGTATCTTGAAGATATTTTGGAAAGCACACTACAGTACAGAAGAGCACAATAGAGTCCAATACAGTATAGTACCTTAAGGACAAGTCTAGTATAGTTCGATAGTATAGTGCAGTAAATTAGAGTCCTGTATTGTACTGTAGAGTAGAATAGAGTGGAGTAGCGTTCAGTACAGTACACAGTAGAGCACACTAGAGTTGATTACAATGTCATTTACCGTACCGTCCTGAACTATACTCTACTTTACTGTACTCTACTCTACTGAAATATACTGTACTCTACTGAGCTCCACTGTGCTGTGCTTTGATTTCCGAAACACATCTATGATTGGTTCAGATTTGGTCCGGTCCAGACCAACCAAATTTGGTCTTGTTTGGTGGAGGAGCTCATTAAAATAATAGCCAGTGTGTTGAATAATTCCCAAATATGCAAAAGAGGATATTGCATATTTCTACCTTTGTGTACTTATTTAGGATACATCACCATGAAGAGAATGACATTCATATCCATAATTATGCATTCCTGTGTAGTACATATCAGGGACCCATGATGAAATTCTGTTATTGAAATTCTGCTACTGTGTGTAAATCCACTTCACTTACGCACTGTAGTTCAATAACTAAAATATCTATTTTTCTTACTCAAGGTGTCACATCAAAGCTGACACCTCATTCTTTCTGCAGACACCGTTTAATCTTAATTCGTTCACATATTCACGTAAAAAAGGGAGATTTTACTGAAATTCTGTTACCAAACTTTGCATCTGTGCAGTTCTTCTAGTAAATGTGTTTTTGTAAAATGTTCAGTGTAAATTGTTAAAAGTAGTCCTTGTGCATAGAGTTGTATGGTTTGTTAAACGTTGAAATCAATGGTTTTTGTTTGACATACATTTATCAGCCCAATCTGTTTCTATGGAATTGCCCAAGTCAATGATAATCTCCTTTATTTTGCTGACGTTGTGGGAGAGGTTGTTGTCCTGGCACCACAATGCCAGCTCACGTACCTCCTCCCTATAGACTGACTCATCATTGGTGGTAATCAGGCCTACAACCGTGGTGTAGCCAGCAAACTTGATGGTGGAGTTGGTGTTGTGTGTGTGTGTGTGTGTGTGTGTGTCACATGGGTGCATGGAGAGTAGCCAATGGACTACAGACTTCAATCCAACATGAGCACAGAAAGAACACTCAGTCACATTGCTGCTTTCCAAACGCAGATCCAATGCTTTTTCACGATGCTTTCCCGCTCCTCATGCACTATGACCTGAGTTGTTTACTTAAATCCATTTGTTTTTATGAATGTATTCATCTTAAAAGTGATTTGCTAGTACTTGTAACCATTAACAGGGAGTCAATTCTATTAACAGGGAGTTTGTGCTTCACCCCGCTATGAACAGAACGCTATGGATAACCAGAGCCTGTGCTCCTTATCCTCTTCCATTTACATGTCCAACTGAACGGGGGTGGGATTGAAGGACTGAAGCTTACAAGTGAACGGCTGCCATGTTGGACACCACTGAAATGAGTTTATCAAGTGTAAAACCTCACAGATTCTTTCTTGGATCCAGCTCTGAGCAGAGTACAGGCGTGGGAGGGGAGAGAGAAGGGGGGTTGTGGTAATGGTTGCCAAAATGTGCACGTGTGCTGAGGAGAGGAGAGGGCTTCTCAAAGAGAAAGCGTGAAGTCAGATTTGTATGATAATTGACCTTGTGAGTCGCAAAGGCATTAGCTATGAGAGATACTCGATTCTCTCTCCCTGCAGCTCCAGGTGCAACAGATTCCCCTGCACATGCACATGCACACACACTAACACAACCCACACACAAGCGTGCATACACACACACACACACATACATACACACACTCTCTCTCTCTCGTATACACACACATGGGCAAAAACACTTAATCAAAGAAGGACGTGTGGTATTTGTGGCTTGGCATCATCAAACCCCAACATGCCGACAGAGCCCTTCAATTAAAGGGAGGGGAAGAGCAATAAGGGACAATACACTCTGTTGGAGAGCCTACACACATACAAACACACACACACACACACAAACACACACACGCACATGCACTCTCACTATGTTGGAGAGCACACAAAAGCACAGGCTCATTACTCAATTATTTCTCCTTGTTTGTGAAAGCTGTAATTAGGATGTGTGGGGTAACACTTCAAACCCACCAAGTATCAGCTGCCTGGTCCCACAGTCTTAGCTCCCAGCACAAAGACATTGCGAACGGTTTCGACTAGTTGTCTCCAATATCAATACTGTGCAATGAGTATCAATGCATACTGAGATGGAAATTGAACATCGTTTTTGAATATTTCACTGCAAGGCAACAACTACAGGAGTGCGAGTGTGTGTGCGTGTGTACGTGTGTGCGTGTATGTGTGCTCCATCCAGTTAAGCAGGACACCGGGAAATGACTTCAAATACTGGTCACTAGGGGCATCAGTGAGCACTATTACAATGCTAGGGCGTTGTTGACGGAAATGGCAGATGGGTGTAAACCGCGAGCTCCAGCTCTGAGGGTTGACTGTTCACTCCCAGGCATTTTATTTTGATTGTTTTATCCCAAACCTTAACCATTAAGAATGAATGCCTTAAGTTAGTGTTTTAACCCTATCCCAAACTTTGACCCTTAACTTCGGTATTCAGAATGAATGAATGAATGAATGAATGAATGCCTAAACGTAACTTTTGAAATTTGACGTTTATGGACACACGTCGGATTCTGCAGTGAGACAGTGAGACAGTGAGACAGTGAGCTTGTTGTGGGGACACTGCAGCAGTAAACATTTCGTAGTGACATTAAAACAACACATTTTTGTCGTTAAGGCGATGCTCCATCCTGTATAGCTTCTGGCAGTTGTTATGAAAGTGCTCACGAGCCAAAACAGGTCCCAGGAAATTGTAGTCAATTATGTACTACGTCATCCATTTCCTATAATATGTTAGGTTCTGCAAAATATATGTAATTATATACTGTACATACTGTATATAAATATGAATATATATATACAGTGCCTTGCGAAAGTATTCGGCCCCCTTGAACTTTGCGACCTTTTGCCACATTTCAGGCTTCAAACATAAAGATATAAAACTGTATTTTTTTGTGAAGAATCAACAACAAGTGGGACACAATCATGAAGTGGAACGACATTTATTGGATATTTCAAACTTTTTTAACAAATCAAAAACTGAAAAATTGGGCGTGCAACATTATTCAGCACCTTTACTTTCAGTGCAGCAAACTCTCTCCAGAAGTTCAGTGAGGATCTCTGAATGATCCAATGTTGACCTAAATGACTAATGATGATAAATACAATCCACCTGTGTGTAATCAAGTCTCCGTATAAATGCACCTGCACTGTGATAGTCTCAGAGGTCTGTTAAAAGCGCAGAGAGCATCATGAAGAACAAGGAACACACCAGGCAGGTCCGAGATACTGTTGTGAAGAAGTTTAAAGCCGGATTTGGATACAAAAAGATTTCCCAAGCTTTAAACATCCCAAGGAGCACTGTGCAAGCGATAATATTGAAATGGAAGGAGTATCAGACCACTGCAAATCTACCAAGACGTGGCCGTCCCTCTAAACTTTCAGCTCAAACAAGGAGAAGACTGATCAGAGATGCAGCCAAGAGGCCCATGATCACTCTGGATGAACTGCAGAGATCTACAGCTGAGGTGGGAGACTCTGTCCATAGGACAACAATCAGTCGTATATTGCACAAATCTGGCCTTTATGGAAGAGTGGCAAGAAGAAAGCCATTTCTTAAAGATATCCATAAAAAGTGTCGTTTAAAGTTTGCCACAAGCCACCTGGGAGACACACCAAACATGTGGAAGAAGGTGCTCTGGTCAGATGAAACCAAAATTGAACTTTTTGGCAACAATGCAAAACGTTATGTTTGGCGTAAAAGCAACACAGCTCATCACCCTGAACACACCATCCCCACTGTCAAACATGGTGGTGGCAGCATCCAAAGCAGGTTTGGGCCTGCTTTTCTTCAGCAGGGACAGGGAAGATGATTAAAATTGATGGGAAGATGGACGGAGCCAAATACAGGACCATTCTGGAAAAAAACCTGATGGAGTCTGCAAAAGACCTGAGACTGGGACGGAGATTTGTCTTCCAACAAGACAATGATCCAAAACATAAAGCAAAATCTACAATGGAATGGTTCAAAAATAAACATATCCAGGTGTTAGAATGGCCAAGTCAAAGTCCAGACCTGAATCCAATCGAGAATCTGTGGAAAGAACTGAAAACTGCTGTTCACAAATGCTCTCCATCCAACCTCACTGAGCTCGAGCTGTTTTGCAAGGAGGAATGGGAAAAAAATTCAGTCTCTCGATGTGCAAAACTGATAGAGACATACCTCAAGCGACTTACAGCTGTAATCGCAGCAAAAGGTGGCGCTACAAAGTATTAACTTAAGGGGGCTGAATAATTTTTCACACCCAATTTTTCAGTTTTTGATTTGTTAAAAAAGTTTGAAATATCCAATAAATGTCGTTCCACTTCATGATTGTGTCCCACTTGTTGTTGATTCTTCACAAAAAAATACAGTTTTATATCTTTATGTTTGAAGCCTGAAATGTGGCAAAAGGTCGCAAAGTTCAAGGGGGCCGAATACTTTCGCAAGGCACTGTATATATATATATATATATATTGTAATTCATGCATGTTATAAAATTCCAAATGCTTAAGACCCGGGGCTGCATCTTTAAGTACACATTACAGATAATCACCCATTTCAGGAACCATATGTGGCTTTGACCTCCATGCCACACAGCATGTGGAGACCGCATTGTCTCAGTCTTACAGACTAGAGAGAGAGAGCGAGAGGGAGGGAGGGAGGGAGGGAGGGAGGGAGAGAGAGAGAGAGAGAGAGAGAGAGAGAGAGAGAGAGAGAGAGAGAGAGAGAGAGAGAGAGAGAGAGAGAGAGAGAGAGAGAGAGAGAGAGAGAGAGAGAGAGAGAGAGAGAGAGAGAGAGAGAGAGAGACAAGCGGGTGTGGTGATGTCGACGCGGCAGGGAAAACCATACATCTGATCCCTGTGCCCTACCTCCCCAAGACACATACTCTCTCTCTCTCACACACACGCACACACAAGCACGCACGCACGCACACACACACACAAAGGGAATTCATGTCACAGGTGGATTGCAGAGCTCTCTCCCTCGCTCTCTTTTTATGATTTATTTTCCCTATGTCTTTGATGGTTGTGGGCGCCACCTCCCGTCTCCATATGCAGAGTTATTATGTTTACTGAAGAGAAAAATAAGTGCCGTCAATGTTGCGTGCTATGAGGGGAGGTTGGAGTTGAAGCAGGGGGTAGGAGTTCAGACATTGCATTTCACAAGGAGCGTCAGCCAGCGTAAGTTCACGCTAGCACAACAAAACCCCATTGTGATCCTTCAGAAGAGATTTCATAAACAATGACTTCAGTAGTGGAGAGTGACATTTCAATATAATGACTGTGCTCTCCTATTTGCACCCTGAGTTCAATTTATAAATCCTCAAATCAAGTGTTGTATAACTGTGTAAACACTCTTTCATGTGAATCCTACTGAATCCTATATACACAACATGACCCAAAGTATGTAGACACCTGCTCGTCGAGCATCTCATTCCAAAATCATAGGCATTAAAATGCCCCCTTTGCTGATACAACAGCCTCCACTCTTCTGGGAATGCTTTCCACTAGATGTTGGAACAATGCTTTTTGGGACTTGCTTCCATTCAGCCACAAGAGCATTCGTGAGGTCGGGCACTGACCATTGTTCATCCTCCACCAAACTTTACCGTTGGTACTATACATTGGGGCAGGTGGCGTTCCCCTGGCATCCGCCAAACCCAGATTTGTCCGTCGGACTGCCAGATGTTGAAGCGCGATTCATCACTCCAGAATTCGCTTTTCAACTGCTCCAGAGTACAATGGCTGTGAGCTTTACACCAATCCAGCCGACACTTGGCATTGCGCATGGTTATCTTAGGCTTGAGTGCGTCTGCTCTGCCATGGAAACCCATTTCATGAAAATCCCAACGATCAGTTTCTTGCGTTGCTTCCAGAGGCAGTTTGGAACTCGGTAGTGAGTGTTGCAACTGAGAACAGACGCTAAGCGCTTCAGCACTCGGCGGTCTCGTTCTGTGAGCTTGTGTGGCCTACCACTTTTTGGCTGAGCTGTTGTTACTCCTAGACGTTTCTACTTCACAATAACAGCACTTACAGTTACCGGGGCAGCTCTAGCAGGGCTGACATTTGACGGACTGACTTGTTGGAAAGGTGGCATCCTATGATGGTGCCATGTTGAAAGGCACTCAGTTCATTCTACTGCCAATGTTTGTCTATGGAGATTGCATGGCTGTGAGCTTGATTTTTTACTTCTGTCAGCAATGGGTGTGGCTGAAATAGGCAAATCCACTAATTTGAAGAGGTGTACACATACTTTTGTATATTTAGTGTAGCTGTTTAGCTCTTCTTCATGCAGGTTGTGTGTGTGTGTGCTTGTGATTTTGCTTGTGCGTACATCTAAATATATCACAAGACCACTTTACAATTATTTTATTTACAATAGATGACAGGTTATTGTGCACAGTTACATGCATTTTAATAAGTCACTGACACTCCCATGGGCAAAGAAATTCAAAAGGGGTGGTGATATTAGCTAACAGTAATTTTGATCCAAATGTGCAAATTGTCCAAACAGATCATCAAGGTAGATGGATTATTTTAAATATGTTATTTGACAATTAACAGGTATGGCTTATTAACCTATACGGTCCAAATAATCAAGCTTCTTTGAAAATAATTTATAAGAATTGATCAACTCTACAAGCAACACTAGACTCTATTATTATGGTGGGAGATTTTAATATGGTTTTAAATACCTCTATGGACCGTAAAGGAAATCACACTACAAACTATCACCCTCAGGCACTTAAGGAAATCATGAATGTCATGGATATATTGGAATTAGTGGATATATGGAGGCTTAAATACCCTGACCTAGTGAGATATACATGGCGGAGGCTTAATCAAGATAGTTTTCTTGATTACTTTCTTAAGTCATTCTCTCTGTCACCAAAAGTTTTTTTTTAAGTGTTGAAAGGGGACAGAATGCGGTCGGATCATCACATAATTGGCATATATATTACTCTTACAGAATTTCCATGTGGGCGAGGATATTGGAAATGTAATCAAAGCCTACTGGATGATAACTTGTTTATAACTAGGATAGAATAATTTATAACTGACTTTTTCCTACAAAACACAGGTACAGCAGATCCCCTTATTGTACGGGACACTTTTAAATGTGCCTTTAGAGGCCATGCAATCAGTACTCATCTATTAATCAAAAGCAATTTAGGTCAAAAGAGTCCACATTAACAAAGGACATGCAAGGACTAACAGTACAGATAGCAATAAAAACTGTACCACAGAGGCTCAGAGTAAGTTAGAGGAAAAACAAAAAGAAATGGAGGAACTTATTTAAGAAAGATCCAGTGTAATATATTATTAAAATTAAAGCGAACTGGATGGAATATGGGGAAGAATGAAACACATTATTTTTCAATCTTCAACATAGAAATGCTACAAAAAAAATATGTTGAAACTTGTTACAAATTATGTAGTCACGCATGTCTCACCGAACAATATTTTGAAAGAGGAAGTAAAGTGCTTTAAGACTTTAAGAATATGTTTTTGTTTCAGTCTCCTCCATCTCCACTAACCAAAGCTATTTGTATGGATTTTTTCCTATTAATAATGTAAAATTAACATCTGTACAGAAAGACTCATGTGAAGGCCAAATTACAGGAGGAGGAACTTCTTGATGCAAACTCTGGGAAAACTCCAGTGCTGGATGTCATACCAGTGGAAGTATAACAAACTTGTTTTGATATTCTCAGAGGACCATTATTAGCATGTTTTAACCACTCCTATATAAATGGTAGATTATCGGACCCACAACAAGAAGGTCTGATTTCATTATTACAATAGAATACTATGAAATATCGGGGAAACAATAGAATACTATGAAATATCGGGGAAACCAGGCCTGGTTTTCATAGCTGATTTTGAAAAGGCTTTTGATAAAGCATGACTGAAATCTATTTATAAATTACTAGAATATTTCAATTTTGTAGAATCTCTTATAAAACTGGTTAAAGTTATGTATAGTAACTATAGGTGTAAAATAGTAAATAATGGCTACATCTCAGAAGGTTTTAAACTGTCAAGGGCAGTAAAACAACGTTGTCCACTATCGGCATATATATTTATTATAGCCATCAAAATGTTAGCTTTTAAAATGAGATCCAACAATAATATTAAGGGATTAGAAATCCATGGCTTAAAAACAAAGGTGTCATTGTACGCTGATGATTCATGTTTTCTTTTAAAACCACAATTAGATTCCCTCCACAGCCTCATAAAGGATTTAGATACTTTTTCAAATCTCTCTGGATTAAAACCAAATTATGATAAGTGTACTATGTCATGTATTTGATCACAAAAAAATGCTACTTTTACATTACCGTGTAGTTTACCAATAAAATGGTCTGATGGGGATATGGACACGGTATACATATCCCGAAAGAAAGACATGATCTCATTACAATACATTGTCATAGAAAGTTAGCAAAATAGATAAGATCTTGCTACGATAGAAAGGAAAATACATTTCTATTTGTGGAAAAATCACCCTGTTTAACTCCTTTAGTAATATCAAAGTTGACCTATTTGCTAATGGGTTTGCCTACACCTAGTGACCTGCTTTTTAAATTATATGAAGAAAAAACATTCAATTTTATTTGGAATGGCAAGCCAGACAATATTAAAAGGGCCTATTTATATAATGAATGTGAATTCGGAGGGCAGAAATTATTCAATAGTGAAGCATTAGACCTCTCACTGAAGGCTTCAGTCATACAAAACTTATACTTAAATCCAAAATGGTTCTCTAGTAAATTAGTAAGAATGTCTCACCCCATGTTCAAGAATGGCCTTTTTCCCTTTATTCAGATTACAATTGCTCACTTTCGGTTATTTGAAAGCGAAATAATCTCCAAGATATTGTTATTTTTTAAACAAGCCTTAGAAAGTTGGTTGCAATTTAAGTTTAAAAAGGGATCAATTTTGTAAATTGGACTGGGGGAGTTATGCAACATGCAACTAACACAGCCATATGGAAATGTCTGCCTTACCCAAAATTACTATTTGCAGCATTACCTCAAAAATGGAAGAGGCAAGTAGAAGGGGGAAAAGTTGTCTGTCGGCCCCTGCATTAATGACCAAAAATCGTTAAAGAAAATTTTGAGAAATATAAATAGACACCAATGTCATTTAAGAATCAAAAAATGGACACCTGTGCCATATAAATTGCAAAATAGCTGGGAAGAGATTTTCGATGTACAGATTCCATGGCACATGGTTTATGAATTGACGTGCAAAACAATGCTGAAGGGTGGGACCAATAACAACAAGATAACCAATGTAAAACATACTGGGTGGGTCTTCCAAATGGACAATCACCCCAAGCATATTTCCAAAGTTGTGGCAAAATGGTTTAAAGACAACAAAGTCAGGGTATTGGAGTGGCCATCACAAAGCCCTGACCTCAATCATATAGAACATTTGTGGGCAGAACTGAAAAAGCTTGTGCGAGCAAGGAGGCCTACAAACGTGAATCAGTTACACCAGCTCTGTCAGGAGGAATGGGCCAACATTCACCCAACCTATTGTGGGAAGCTTGTGGAAGGCTACCTGAAACGTTTGACCCAAGTTAAACAATTTAAAGGCAATGCTACTAAATAGTAATTGAGTGTATGTTAACTTCTGACCCACTGGGAATGTGATGAATTTCACATTCTTAAAATAAAGTGGTGATCCTAACTGACCTAAAACAGGGAATTTTTTGCTATGATTAAATGTCATAAATTGTGAAAAACTGAGTTTAAATGTATTTGGCTAAGGTGTATTTAAACCTCGGACTTCAACTGTATATATATATATGTGTGTATATGGGTATGTGTATGTATATAGATATATATATTTACCCCAATAATATATGGGGGATTGGACATGATGCAGACAATTACATTGATGGAAGCAGCAATCTATCCGCAATATTAAAGCTGATTCACCCCTTGAATTATTTCATTTTTTAAATTAATTAACACTGACAAGCTGCAACCCTAGCAATAGCTGAAGTGCACATGGAACCACTGTAGCAATTGTTTCAAGAACGGGTATCAATGTCTCCAAATCTGAAAATACTACTGTGACCTTTCATTGACTCCTGCATTGATCGGTTGGATTGATTGATTAATTCATTCATTAATTTCCTTCCTCAAGTATTAATCCATTGTTTTGGTGTTTGCGATGCAAGGTGATATCCAACTTTCCAAACCCACACCGCTCTCTGCCACATACTGTAAATACAAACTGTCAATCAAAACACAAGAAAAAAGCTATGACATCTTCTGCAACACTCCACAGCTTAAGGCAGACATAAAATTACACGATATTAAGCTGTCAGTCAACAGAATGACAAACTTCTCCGTAATACATGGCTTAGGGCCAGATATTCCTGTATGGGAAGGGTCCACAGGCAAGGTGTTTGTTATGAGATGCCACTGCAGTACACAGAATGGAGAGATGAGTGATGATAGTCAACTGAGAGGCTGTGAATGTTCTCCTCTGGTCCTGAGTGACCCTGTTTCATAATCGTGTGTGTGTGGGCGCACGGGTGTGTGTGTGTGTGTGTGTGCAGCAAGTCTCTCAAACAGCTGAGAGACTCAAAGGCCAGTGTTGAATGACCCAGCGAACCACATCTTAAACTATATCTCCCCATCAACCCCACACACACACAACCCTAGACAGACAGGTCTGCCTGTCGCCTCAATAAAATCAAATCAAATCATCCAACAAGCCCAACAGTTTCGTCTTTAAGTGTTTGCCTCGAAGACCCCGCTGCCTGCTGCCACCCGCAGACCTGAGAACCTGACACACTCTGATCCCTCCCTGGGATCCTTCTCGCTCTCTCTGAAATGCAATCTCAGTCACTCACTGGATAGGACCCCAGGAGGGAGGCTGAGATTTAGAGAAAGGAGACAGAATAACTCCACTGGAAGGAAATGGAAAATATGAAAGCTGAACTGAGCTGAGCTGAAAGATGGAGAAGTGAAGAGTAGCAGTCCCTCTCATTGCAGAGGCCCAGTATGATTCTTATACAGGGAGCCTACAAGGCATATAGGCGGATGGCAATTTAACATATTCTGGAATTAAAAATGGGAAATAAATTAATTTATTGAAATAATACTGCATTATTATTTCATTTCTGCTTGTCAACCCCCCTCCCCAGTTCATTACCACTGCCAATATGGTTTTACTTGGTAAATCTCTCTCTCTCTCTCTCTCAAGCTCAAGGCTGAGGTAGAAATGTAATGTAAAGCTCAATTAAGGGCAGCACCATTGACAGTAAGGTACTGAATTGCAAACACTCATGAATGTCTTTCCTTTCCTAATTACATCTGTGTAGTATAAATATGTCTGAGGAAGGAAGGAGAGCTCATCAGGGAGAGGGAGAGAAAGCTTGCGATCGCACCGTGGGTGACAGCATCTCCCTTCGCCAGGTGATACCTGGAGTGACGGTAGATTAGTGCTCTGTAGGTGGAACGTGTTAATCAAAAGAGTCACACTGTAACACATCACCCCTCATCCCATCCCTCCCTGAACACCTTATCCCTCATCCTCCCATCCCCTCTTCCCCTTGTCTGTCCCTGAACACATTACCCCCTGTCCCTTCATCTCTCCTTGAGCTACAGTGTTGGCAGGACCCATGGCTACAGAGTGGAAGGTAGTCTCATCTCATATTCTCCCTGATGCTGCATAGCATAGAGTAAAACTAAACTAAATGAGGGGGTCTTTTCACCATCAGCAAACAATGGAGTTCTGCAATCTACTGTGCCTGCCTGCTGATTAATATAGAACAACCAGCTAGGGCATGCGCTCAAGTATAGGGTTTGTTCAATGCTAGCAGCAACATTCTCAACAGTCAATGTATGAGGAAAAATACACAGTATACAGCACATGTTTTTCATTCAAATGCAATCCAGTATAATCTAATATTGCTTTTGGGATGGTTCTAATAGATAGGCTGACATCTATAACATTTCAATATACTGTATTCTCCTTACCTCTCACTGTATTTTTTTTCTGCATTTTGTATAGTTTGCATTTTGAAAATAAAACAATCTGAATGATAAAAAAAATATTAATGAACCTAGGTTGTCATGGCATTGTAATTACAACAGGCTCAGTCATTTTATCTGTCTCATGAGGTTCTCATCAGTGCCCTGTGTTCTTGGCTTGTAAATTAGCTTTATTGCCCACTCTCACTTAAAGTCATCATGATTAAATAAGCCATCTTGGCGTGTATGTACAGTATGGGTGTAAATCTTGAACGATGGACCTTTCAACCTCATGCCATCAGAATTTAGACAGAATAAAAATTGGCAGACATTACATCATCAACTAAATATTCTTGGTGGTTGGATGTTCCATTAACATCCATGAGAGGGTTTTCATATGATTTGGTCCCAATCTAGATATACTCTGTCAATATTATGAACACTAAGGAGGTCTGAAATATCCTCTAATCCATTTTAATTGACTACAGTCTCAAAAATAGCAGACCATTTCAATATTTGTAAACCTTTTCGTACAAAATCTTTGTTACTGTGCAACATTCGAAAAGTGTAAGTTACTATTTCAAATTACATTCAAGTGTCCGTCCTTAGCCCGTAAGGTTTCTTGAAGGGAAATCAAGTGCTCTTTCAACCATCTAAGTTACATTCATTGTGAGTCACTAAATACTTTGAAGCATATTGATTTGCTCCCCCTCAACGTCTCATCAGTACTTCTCCCTCAACAAACATCGCTGTGGCATGACAGACTGTGAGGCTGCTCATCAATAGCTCCACTTGTCTTGTCTGTGTGTGTATGTGTGTGTGTATGTGTGTGCGGGCGCATGCCAAAATGTACCCTATTCTCTATATAGTGCACTACTTTTGACCAAGGCCAATAGGGCTCTGGTCAAAAGCAATGCACTATAATGGGAATAGGGTGCTATTTGGGACTCACATCTGTGTCTATCTGAATGCATTTAACAAGCCACTGCCTGGAATATGGGACGTTCTAGAGCGGAATAACTCAATGCCACATGAAAACAGCTTACCTGCAATTATCGCATCTGAGGTATCATTTCCCCCCTCTGGTTTTGTTAGCTTTATAAACCTATAAAAAAAACAGTCGTAAATCAGGATTTTGACAGGTAATAAATAGACACAGGTGGGGATGTGCTAGTATTAAATACTCTCTCAGTACAGTTGAGAAGAGACTGGATTGTGCATCTAATACATGTACAGTAGGTATATCTATAGGTATTAAGACAATGTCATTTATAGCAGTGAGCAGATAACACCACTGAATAGCCACTGTCTGTCCGCCAGGATTTTTCTTTCCCCAAAGGGACAAAAAACACAACTGTTGTCAGGAACAAGGGCTTAGCAAAGCCATGGAAGTTCAAAATATTACATTTTGGAAACCATTGACCTTTGATAGCTGCTAGGATTACATGTATATGTGTGTTGAAGAGAGGGGAGAGATTTCAATTGTTATATATCATTTGGAGGCTATGGAAACTATAGGAACTTTGGAAAGTATTTGAATATATGGAGATTACAGATAATACTCTACTTCCTATTCAGTTAGTTAGTGTCAAGAAACTCTGCTCTGTTTTCAACACACTGTGGTCTCTGGCTCCAGATAATTCTTCTTTTTCATTACAGAGAACTTGAAAGTGCATGTAATCTGTCAACTCCATTTTGGAGGCTGCAATAAAGTGTGCATTCAGGTATGACAAAGTGGCTGTTGATGAAAATGTGTTTGAATGACAACAGCAACCCAAGGGAATTTGCCCAGCCTAGGTGACCTTAGATACCACTGTTGATATCTATTCAGATTTTCTTTGCATTTGATATTTATTTTCAGAAAGACAGCATACCATAATAAAAACATACCCATATGTACCATAATAAAGACATACCCATATGTACCATGTACCATAATAAAAACATACCCGTATGTACCATATACCATAATAAAGACATGCCCATATGTACCACGTACCATAATAAAAACATACCCATATGTACCATATACCATAATAAAAACATACCCGTATGTACCATATACCATAATAAAGACATGCCCATATGTACCACGTACCATAATAAAAACATACCCGTATGTACCATATACCATAATAAAGACATGCCCATATGTACCACGTACCATAATAAAAACATACCCATATGTACCATATACCATAATAAAAACATACCCGTATGTACCATATACCATAATAAAGACATGCCCATATGTACCACGTACCATAATAAAAACATACCCGTATGTACCATATACCATAATAAAGACATGCCCATATGTACCACGTACCATAATAAAAACATACCCACCCGTACCATGTACCACAATAAAAACATACCCATATGTACCATAATAAAGACATACCCACATGTACCATGTTCAATAATAAAGACATACCCATATGTACCATGTACCATAATAAAAACACTGAACAGTTTATAATGCGTTTTAGGGACTCTTGTACCCTGACTGATGTGGGCACAAGGGGAATCCGAGAAGGGCATTTTCAAGACAAAGTCTCTCGTTCCAACAGTGGGATTCAACTGAGCATAAAAGATGGGTCCTCTCCCTGCGAGACATCCATTTGGAACTAAGAGTCTCAACAGACCTTTCTGGTGAAGCAAAGTCAATAGAGTAGACACTGAATTGTGGTTGTCCAAAACTTTGCAGGGGCCAAAATATCGTTTCACCACAAGTTGACGTGCCTGTCTCAGACTTTCAACTCCATTGTCAGGCATCCAGGCATCCCTCCTTTTGATTAATATTTAAAGCCTAAAAACAGAAATCAGTGTTAAAGGCAATTGGCCACATCGATTCCCAGATGCCAGGACGTCCATTGTGGTATTTGATGTCAGGGACCGGATACTGGTGTTTAAAGTGATGTGTGGCCCGGGGCTTGCTGATGCCAGCTTTTAGAGGGAGGCCCAGGCTACGCCTATTGCTGAGTGAGTGTGGACAATCAATGAAGAGCATCACTAGATTCCACAGAGATTCATCTAGGAGTGATAGCCCATGGAAAAGATTTCAGTGAGGTTTGTGTCTATTTTGAGATATGAGAAAAAGCATTATTACCCTAATAATGTTGTTCTGAACACTGAGAGACACTGCATCCTTCCAATATACACTATAACCCAGGGATCATCAACTAGATTCAGCGGGGGGACAATTTTTTCTTGAGCAGATGGTCGGGTGGCCCAAACAGAATTACAAGTAATTTGTAGACTGCAAATCGACCACAAGAAGCCCCAAAATATATCATATTTGACTAAAACATAATAATTTCAAACCTTGCTTACACTTTTATACGATCACGTCTCTCTATTATGCGTTGGAATACTTGGGAACAGGAGACTGCACATAAACACTTACAGTGCAGTGAAAAAGGAAGACTGCACATAAACACTTACAGTGCAGTGAAAAATGGAGACTGCACATGAACACTTACAGTGCAGTGAAAAAGGGAGAATGCACATAAACACTTACTATGCAGTGAAAAGGGGAGACTGCACATAAACACTTACAGTGCAGTGAAAAAGGGAGACTGCACATGAACACTTACAGTGCAGTGAAAAAGGGAGACTGCACATGAACACTTACAGTGCAGTGAAAAGGGAGACTGCACATAAACACTTACAGTGCAGTGAAAAAGGGAGACTGCACATAAACACTTACAGTGCAGTGAAAAAGGGAGACTGCACATAAACACTTACAGTGCAGTGAAAAGGGGAGATTGCACATAATCACTTACAGTGCAGTGAAAAAGGGAGACTGCACATGAACACTTACAGTGCAGTGAAAGGGAGACTGCACATAAACACTTACAGTGCAGTGAAAAGGGGAGACTGCACATAAACACTTACAGTGCAGTGAAAAAGGGAGACTGCACATAAACACTTACAGTGCAGTGAAAAAGGGAGCCTGCACATAAACACTTACAGTGCAGTGAAAAAGGGAGACTGCACATAAACACTTACAGTGCAGTGAAAAAGGGAGACTGCACATAAACACTTACTATGCAGTGAAAAGGGGAGAATGCGCATAAACACTTACTATGCAGTGAAAAGGGGAGACTGCACATAAACACTTACTATGCAGTGAAAAAGGGAGAATGCGCATAAACACTTACTATGCAGTGAAAAGGGGAGACTGCACATAAACACTTACTATGCAGTGAAAAAGGGAGAATGCGCATAAACACTTACTATGCAGTGAAAAGGGGAGACTGCACATAAACACTTACTATGCAGTGAAAAGGGGAGACTGCACATAAACACTTACTATGCAGTGAAAAAGGGAGAATGCGCATAAACACTTACTATGCAGTGAAAAGGGGAGACTGCACATAAACACTTACTATGCAGTGAAAATGGGAGACTGCACATAAACATTTACAGTGCGGTGAAATTTGCCCCCTTCCTGATTTTCTACATTTTTGCATATTTTTGATACTAGGTGTTATCAGATCTTCAACCAAAACCTAATATTGGATAAATGGAACCTGCATTTAATTAACACAGTTATGCAACACCAAATTCCCCTGTGTGAAAAAGTAATTGCACTCACTCAATAACTGCTTGTGCCACCTTTAGCTGCAATGACTGCAACCATATGCTTCCTGTAGTTGTTGATCAGTCTCTCATGTCGCTGTGGAGGAATTTTGGCCCACTCTTGCATGTAGAACTGCTTTACCTCAGTAACATTTGTGGGTTTCAAGCATGAACTGCTAGTTTCAAATCCTGCCACAACATCTTAATTGGAATTAGGTCTGGACTTTGTCTAGGCCATTCCAAAACTTCCAATTTGTTGCTTTTTAACCATTTTCATGTAGACTTGATAGTGTGTTTTGGATCATTGTCTTGCTGCATGACCCAGCTGCACTTCAGCTTCAACTTCAGCTCACCAACGGATGACCTGGCATGATACAGAGCAGAATTCATGGTTCCTTCTATTAAGGCAAGTTGTCCGGGTCCCGAGGCAGCAAAGCATCCCTAAACCATCACACTACCACCACCATGCTTGACCATTGGTATAAGGTTCATACTATGGGAGTTTGGTTTTCGCCAGGCATAATGAGACCCATGCAGTGGAGTCATTCTAGCTAAAGGTGGCACAACCAGTTATTGGGTGTAAGGAGGGGTTTACTTTATCACACAGGGTCATTGGGTGTTGCATAACTTTGTTTATGAAATACTGTAAATGCAATAAGTATATAATTGTTGTGTTATTTGTTCACTCAGGTTCCCTTTCTCTGATATTAGGTTTTGGTTGAAGATCTGATAACGTTCAGTATTAAACATCTTCAAAAGTAGAGAAAATTAGAAAGAGGGCAAATACTTTTGCACAGCACTGTAAACTCTGATTTAGCGAAATGACTGTACAGCCCAACCCAAGCACAGGATACCACTGCTCCTTCTCTTTTAGCATGTCATGTTGCTTCCTCTCTTTGGAGAATAGAACACACAGCACTGTAAACAAAAACCAATGTCCCAATATTGAGAAAAATGCTATGGATGTGAATCTCTGAAAGAAGTAGAGTTTAAGCTTTCGTGTCCTCTCCATCAGTTTGAGCCGTACATTTATTCGTTTATTTATCTATAGAATTCCATTTGGAGCCACCATTTCAAGGGCACTGCTTTTCCAATCAGGCTCCTGATGGTGGCATGCGTGGTTATTGATGTTGGACGCTCACTCTGCTGGCCCTTTCAAGCAGACCAATTTTCTAGCTATTTACCACACAGCTATGGTCACATTGATTTCAAGTAGGCCTTATGGTATTGCAGTTCATTTTTTTGTACATGCAATGACAGGCACTGATCAACAGGATTGAACTCTCAGATATAGAGCCGTACATTATATTATCTACGATTGATCCTGCTAAATATGTTTGGGTCTGTTTTGGAGGTAAGGGTTTACAACAACCCATGTCAGTGATAGTGGTTATTCGGGATGGGAGTTTAGCACAATCCCTGTCCATTTTTAGTCCTTTTCAAGCCAAAGGTATTTAGTTACTTACCTGACGCAAGTTAGTGAATCAAACTGTGAATACGACTGGTATACATGTTGATCAACAAATTCAGTGGATAATCTAGCAATTTGATAGAAATAAAAGAAGACGCTTGACCAAATCTATGTCTCTTTTTAAAGCTTGTAGTCAGGGTTACTGAGTCGTCAAGGCTGTCCTAGTTCAGGTCTTTCAATGTCCATGGCTCAGCTTACCTTTCTCCCTTCCCGGAAGCGCTATCAAAAGCACACTAGGTCCTGCAGTCCATTCTTAGGCTGTGCTGAATGCTCAAGGATAAATGATTTTCTCTCTGCTATCAAAGTTGTAGCAGAAAGGGGAGAATAATAGTCCCTTCTTCCTACTCTTTAGACATGATTTAAATGTAACCATACACTGTAACTATGCAGCCAGATAGATATGTTGGAGCAGTTGTTAAAAATCCAAATGCAAGTTTATGGTGTTGAAATGAATTTCCAATTTAGGCAGGTTGAAACAAATGGAACTTGTTACTGCACATCCTGTAAGAGAAACACTTGAGGCAAATCATTCTAGCTACATCACATCTGCAACTCTTCAATCAGTCACCGTTCTGGCGTGTGACTCTGAACCTTTAATAGGAAACACTGTTTCAAAACGAGAAGGTCGGACACATTCACAGGAAGCACTGTTTCAAAATGAGAAGGTCGGACACATTCACAGGAAGCACTGTTTCAAAACGAGAAGGTCGGACACATTCACAGGAAGCACTGTTTCAAAACGAGAAGGTCGGACACATTCACAGGAAACACTGTTTCAAAACGAGAAGGTCGGACACATTCACAGGAAACACTGTTTCAAAATGAGAAGGTCGGACACATTCACAGGAAACACTGTTTCAAAATGAGAAGGTCGGACACATTCACAGGAAACACTGTTTCAAAACGACAAGGTTGGATATAATCACAGCGAAACACTTGAAATCATGTGTGAGACAGAATTCAAAGCATAAGGTGTTTCTCAGCTGAATAGAAATGCAGCTGTATAATACCAGACCCTTCACTCAAATCAAGACTTTGTGGGACAAATCCTGTATAGACCAAAAACAACCTTGAAAATATTACATTGTATTTAACATTGTATTTAAAATACCTCCTCGAGTACATTCCCTGCGATTATTATGTCAAAATGTAATTTTCTCATCAAAGGTTGCATTGGGGGATACCTAAAACCAGCATATAGCAAAAAAATATACAAAAATACTGAAATATACTGTGGGGAACTTTTGTTGAATATCAAGGGGCAATGTTGAATCTCCAGACATAAATCCCAACCTAGGAAGTTGCACCGAAAGTTTTATCTTCAAAACCTGGTTGCCTTATCTTATTCTTCACCGTCAATTGATGTTATATAAAAGTGAAAACAAACAGAGCAGTGCTTGTTTTCGTCCATCTTCTAAAAGGGTTTTCAGTCTCATCGAGAGCGGATACCATCTCCCTGGGGTGTGTTAAAATAGCCTTCAAGTGTTGACTCAACGTCCGAGGCCAATATCAGACTGAAGAACACCAGGTGACAACGGTACAAAGCGTCGGAGGTGACCTTTAGGTCTGTCTATTTGCTTGTTGGAGGACGTTGGTGGTCCCTCTCCCTGTCACTGTGTCTCTCTGTCACACACACCTCAGCCCCAGGAAAACACACACACACACACACAAACACACACACACACACAACACAACACAAACACACCCCCCTAAGACGGGGAACCAGGTTCAGAGTCGGACCCACTGACGTTTACAGGGAACCCCACTGTTCCACAAGAGGCACATAAAAGGTCACCAAGAAAGTTCCTCGTTTTTGTCTTGTGACGTGAACATCAAGCAGGGGCCACATTCAAACAACACTATAACAACGCCCAACGTGATGGAAAGTGAGTGAATGCATGCTAGATGTGTGTTTAACACTGACAGACATATTATTCAATACTTTATTCATTATATTATTTGGATTAATCATTTTCGTTCTCTTAATTTGTCTGAGAATGTATCTATCAAAATGTGTAGCAATGCATAACCACCTACTCAATCAATATTCCACTAGCATATTTTCCACCTGCAGATATACAGTCGTCCTTAAAGTGAGAATACACACACACACGCACGCACGCACGCACGCACGCACGCACACACACACACACACACGCACGCGCACGCACGCACACACACACGCACACACACACACACACACACACACACACACACACACACACACACACACACACACACACACACACACACACACACACACACACACACACACACACACACACACACACACACAGAGAGAGTGAGTCCTGAGGCCAGTCCATTGGTATGCAGAGCACATGCCCTGTCTGTCTTTAGCTGAGGCATGCAGTATGAGGTGTCTGAAGACTGGGACCTTCTGCTGCAGCACTGCTTGGGGCAAGATCAGCAAGTCGGAGAGAGCTCACTGACGAGACACAAACACAGTCGCACACACACAGACTTGGGCCACTTGGGCCTTGGAGAGGAGGTGGAGTCCCTCCAGTGTCCCAGAGAGCATAGTAGTACAGCTGACCTGCCTTTCTCAGGGAGGACGCGTGACAAATGTTTGCCGGGGCCCAGCGGCTAGACGCCACAGTAACACCACTACCAAGATGATTGATTTGTGTCAGGACACGCCAACCAAGGATGACCAATAGGGTGTGGGGGAGTGGTGTGTGTGTGTGTGTGTGTGTGCGCGTGTGTGCCAAACCTGGCCTGTGATTGGACAAATTCATTATTTAAAGCAACCTTACTAACGACTGTATTAAATCCTCGCCAATGTGTGTTTATAGTTTTGCTGATATACACAGAACACTCTGGGAAAGACATCAACAGCACTTTGATTAACAAAACAAACAACAACCAAATACAGTGCCTTGCGAAAGTATTCGGCCCCCTTGAACTTTGCGACCTTTTGCCACATTTCAGGCTTCAAACATAAAGATATAAAACTGTATTTTTTTGTGAAGAATCAACAACAAGTGGGACACAATCATGAAGTGGAACGACATTTATTGGATATTTCAAACTTTTTTAACAAATCAAAAACTGAAAAATTGGGCGTGCAAAATTATTCAGCCCCTTTACTTTCAGTGCAGCAAACTCTCTCCAGAAGTTCAGTGAGGATCTCTGAATGATCCAATGTTGACCTAAATGACTAATGATGATAAATACAATCCACCTGTGTGTAATCAAGTCTCCGTATAAATGCACCTGCACTGTGATAGTCTCAGAGGTCATATCCAGGTGTTAGAATGGCCAAGTCAAAGTCCAGACCTGAATCGAATCGAGAATCTGTGGAAAGAACTGAAAACTGCTGTTCACAAATGCTCTCCATCCAACCTCACTGAGCTCGAGCTGTTTTGCAAGGAGGAATGGGAAAAAATGTCAATCTCTCGATGTGCAAAACTGATAGAGACATACCCCAAGCGACTTACAGCTGTAATCGCAGAAAAAGGTGGCGCTACAAAGTATTAACTTAAGGGGGCTGAATAATTTTGCACGCCCAATTTTTCAGTTTTTGATTTGTTACAAAAAGTTTGAAATATCCAATAAATGTTGTTCCACTTCATGATCGTGTCCCACTTGTTGTTGATTCTTCACAAAAAAATACAGTTTTATATCTTTATGTTTGAAGCCTGAAATGTGGCAAAAGGTCGCAAAGTTCAAGGGGGCCGAATACTTTCGCAAGGCACTGTACATTAAAGATTCAAGTAAATTTGGATTTTCTTGATGGGCAAATTTTGTTGTTGTTGGAAAGAGCAGGAGTTTTTATTTGTTGCCTATCTAACAGCCTAGAGCCTATTATAGAAGCATACTTATGTTATGAACTGTACATTAGGTGGATGTTGGATGAGAGGAAGCAGGGATGAAGGGATGCAGGAGAGGAGTGCAGGGATGAGGGGAGGCAGGAGAGGAGTGCAGGGATGAGGGGAGGCAGGAGAGGAGTGCAGAGACCTGGAAGGTATTATTTTTGTGTGTGTGAGTGTGTCTCTCCATTATCTCTACCTCCACTAGATATTAAGACAATAATGGAGGAGAAAGGATTACGGAGCAACACTCAGGAGAAAATGCTGAAGCAATTCACAGCAGAGAAGGACGGAAGGGAAAAGTGTTGAATGGGAGAATGGATCCGTCCAGTGCATTCAATCCAAAGTCCTTCATTCCACGATTGAAAGAGTCAAAATGAAATCGCTGTATTTTTTCTTTCAACCCCTTCTTGAAAATGAATGTTCCGTCGTAATCCGAAAAGCTTAACCCTACTGGCCATGGGAATGTGTATTTGCCGGGGAAAGGTGACAAGCCATGTCAGTTTACAAGATACGATGCATCTCGACAAGCTGCGACCTGATGGCAAATCATGCCTAGCATTATATCTCTGGCTTACTGCCTTGAAAGTATAGATTTCAGTTTTTATCCCTTACATTTTATGTGAGATGGAATACAACCAGAAAACATGAAATACATTGCATCTGTAAAAAAATAAAAATTAAATAAAAAATAGGATCCTCAAAATTGAATTGTTAATGCATGTAAGCAATGCATCTGCTGTGTCAGAACCATGATCAAATCTCAGATTGGATATGAGAGGCAAAGTATACTATGGGACTATAAAGAAGCACTAAATGGCTAAACTAAATGGTAATCTCCACCAAGCCTCATACTTGCTCTAATAGCAGACTGGCTACGATGTGGTAGATAGATTGTACCTGGGATCCATAACATTTCACATTGGATTGATTTCCACATATCCTTGGCAGGGCCATTTGAATGGCCAGTGAACACAGACTTTATTACAAATGGTAGTCCTACAAGGAGATTTGAATAGGCAGTGAAAGTGAACGTAGACAGGCTCCCATCAAGCCTGGTAGTGGTCATTAGGCCCTTAGCCCTGATGCCCTGCCCCATACAGGTCTCTGACGTCCGACTTTGGCATTTACCAAAATAAAACCAGGCCAGGGCTATCTTTATAGCCAACTACACCCCTGACTGGCTGGCTGATCAATGGCAAACAACAAAGACAGCCAGTCCACACATTTGTAGCCTAATGGGGGAGAATAGGAGATAGTGTATCTTGTACCAGAGGTATGCTTTAAAGTCGAGCCAGGTAATACAGCTAAAGGGAGAAGAAAACCGACACAGTCTTTCCAGAAGAAGAGGCTATGTATAGGTTGACTCCTGCACCGAGAGAAGATTATTGTTTAATGAGACAACTTTTTGACTCACTAGCTAGGTTTCCGTCCAATTGGCAACCGATTTTCTATCAAATTGACTGGTTGCAGATTAAAGGATGTGCGTGACGATGTTGTGCACATATAAATACATTTTAGGGTTTAATTCCCATGTACCTGTAACGGATCTCTTCGTCGTCTGACGATGAGTATGAAATATTGGACCAATGCGCAGCGTGGTAAGTGTCCATGTTAATTTATTAACTGAACACACAAAACAAAATAACAAAGTGAAACGAAACAGTTCTGCAAGGTGACATACACTAAACAGAAAACAACCACCCACAAACAAGAGTGGGAAAACAGGCTACCTAAGTATGGTTCTCAATCAGAGACGGTTGACAGCTGCCTCTGATTGGGAACCATACCAGGCCAAACACATAGAAATATAAACACAGGAACAAAACATAGAATGCCCACCCCAACCCACCCCAACGCCCTGACCAACCTCAAATAGAAACATACAAAAGGAACTAAGGTCAGGACGTGACAGTACAAGTTAAATGGGTTTCCATCACAACACTACTGATGGTTTTCTCACACAAAGAAATGCCGTAATATAGCGAAGCTTTAGCCAATAGCGCTATATGTGTGCTGTTGGCTCGAATGCACGTATAGCCTACATGATGAGATTATTATTACGGACAAAAGAGCGAGATTATTTCATTTGTCAAACCACAGCCGATCATCAAGGTCATCCACTTGCACTTTCACCACCCTGTGATGTTCATCAGAATTTCTTCAATCTGAAGCCTAATAAACTTTCCTGACGAGTCATAGTGGGACGACCACACAACATGTCATCACGTGACTCCAAGTTTACTTTAATACGATGGTTATTGTATTAATATTTGTGAGCAATGTTAAAAGTGTTTCCACTGATATTTCTCGCATAATTCATTTTACAAACACAAAACGATCCCACTTTGTCTAGTGTATGTTGTCTTGTCAACATTTGGACTATTTCCTGAAAAATGTTCGGTTTCCGTCAGGCCTGTCATGACATTTTTTTCCCCTGTGCATAAAAGGTTGGATGGAAACCTGGTTACTGACTCACTATTGTGGGAGTCGAGTTGTTTTGCTTCTAAATTGACTCATCCTTGCCCTCTGACACACACTCGAGGCTGGTAATGAAGTCCAAAGAAAGTTTAACTACATTGTTTATTTCCCTGAGCTCATGGTTCAAAACAAGTTACCTGCTCTCAACAGCAACCAGTGTGTGTGTACGATATATGACAATCATCTGTTCACCAATAGCATTAGCCTACAGCACACATAAACACACAATATAATATATACGCAGTTTATTACATACACCCATCTAGTACCGGGTTGGATATCCTTTGCCTACAGAACAGCCTGAATTCTTCAGGGCATGAATTCTACAAGGTGTGGTATCAAGGGACCTAACGTGTGCCAGGAAAACATTCCGCCACAACATTACACCACCGCCACCAGTCTGTATCGTTGACACCAGGCAGGATGGGACCATGGACTAATGCTGCTTACGCCAAATCCTAACTCTGCCATCAACATGATGCAACATGAATCCGGATTCGTAGGACGTGGCGATGTTGTTCCACTCCTCATTGTCCAGTGTTTGTAATCACGTGCCCACTGGAGCAGTTGCTTCTTGATTTTAGCTGATAGTTGCCGTTCTGAGTTGCCGTGCTGCACACCACTGTTCCGTTATTTGCCTATTTGTGGCTTGCCTCTTAGCCTCCATGATTCTTCCAATTCTCCTGTGAACTCTCTCGTCATTCTAGGTAAACCCTAGACACTGTCGTGCGTAAAAATCCCAGTAGGCCGGCCGTTTCTGAGATACTGGAACCGGTGCGCCTGGCACCAATGATCATACCACAGTCGATTAGGTCACTCATTTTGTCCATTCTAATGTTCAATGAACAGTAACTGAATACCTTGATGTCTGTCTGCCTACTTTATATTGCGGGCCACAGTCACTGTCTGTAGCAGCAAACAAATTTTCGTGAATGGGGTGGTGTACCAACAAAAACTGTGTGTACAGTATATCAGTGTTGCATTATATCAGTGTTGTATTGATAAGGTATTGGTGGTCAGCTCTCTATGACGGGCTGAGTATAGATATTGTTAGTGAAGGAAGAAAGGTTGGTGATTGTGTCTTCAGACTAAAGACGATCAGAGAGACAAATAAGCAGTTGTGCATGTGACTTATTTCAGTTACAATGTTGATATCAGCAAACATGAGAACAAGACATATATTTGGAAAGTAAAAAAAATACAGCAATTACATTACCATGGGGATCTTTAAAGGGACACTCCACTCGCAAAACTCCAAGCATACGAAGTACAATAATGAAGTTCTAGAAGGTGCATGATCACCCAGCTAGCACATTTGGTTCTTTGGGAAGTTGTGTGAAAGTACGTTTTTGATTCCCCATTGGTTCTGGGAATGAAGCCATACGTTTCCTGACAGGTAAAATGTTTTTTTTTTTTTTAATATTCTGAGAACAGAAGATATTTCAATAACACTGCTAGTTTAGTTTAACTGTTTTGAACTCCAAGCACAGATAGGACACATGGAAAGACATAATGCCAACCCAATCATTTTTTAAATTGTGGCACAGCATCAGTGAGATTTGAACTTATGATCTTCTGTTCTCTCTTCACAGAATTAGTCTACTGCACCACAAGGATGGAGCTAGCATGCCATGTTTTTTATGCATACAAAGCTGTTCAAAGAGAACCCATTTCTAAGGAAACAAGCACTCATTAAGATCAGGTGTGGCCATCCAACACACATGAACACACTTAACAAGACTGAGCATCGAGCGAGTTTTGTTGATACAGAGAACGGAATGTATTTGTTTTAAATAACATTCTTAGAATGTTCCCTGAACGTTCTTAACGTTTTCTTGTGGTTTTTATGGAAAGTTTTCTTAATGTTCTCAGAACATGAAGAAACCTTTAGGAAACATTATGCTGAAGTACTGAAATTCCCACAGAAGAACGTTGTTTCTTAATGTTCTCTAAACTATTTGAGACCATTCCCAATGTCAAACCAGTTGGAGAATCTTCCTAGAACATTACCTAGCTCTAAGAAACATATAGTTCTCAGAACGTCATGTTCTGGCTGGGACACACCCTGGCCGTGACCCCACTCTCTGAGAGTGCCTCGGGGGGAGTTTGGATATGCAAAAAACATGTGTGAAACAGGACAACTATAAGCACCCACCTAATTATTGATATTAGTCTGTCTGTCTGTGTGTGTGTGTGTGTGTGTGTGTGTGTGTGTGTGTGTGTGTGTGTGTGTGTGTGTGTGTGTGTGTGTGTGTGTGTGTGTGTGTGTGTGTGTGTGTGTGTGCGTGCGTGTCACAGGCAGAGTGGAAGGAGGGTGGAATGAGGAAGGGCTGGAGGGAATGATGGACGGAGGGAATAGAGGAGGCTGCACTACAATCCGAAACACGTTATTTGCTTCATTATACAATCCCAAAATATGCTGTCACTGTGGAGAGCCAATTGCGGGTCATGTTTGGTTTAAAAACAGGCACTTTGATATTGTATAAGGAAAGGATGTAGAAAACATTCACAGTCAGTTCACATTCATAATCCACCGAATCTTACATCTTCGCTGCCTCTTCTTCAACAAAAACATTATTTAAAACACTAGAACTACAACCACTTCTACTGTGGCAATATGTCTTTCCCACCAGTTTATTAAAAGTATCTCACGTTTCGAATAGTTGGACAGAGAGCAACACCAGCGGAGTGCTAGACTGGACTGGACTGGACATGCAGTTGTAAATGAGAAGGCTTGGTGTCACATTAAAACCAACAAAGATTGGCTAGAATTGTACATCTCTCTTTTATTTACTTCCCCAGAGTCAGATGAACGTGGATGTCACGTCCTGACCTTAGTTCCTTTTGTATGTTTCTATTTGAGGTTGGTCAGGGCGTGAGTTGAGGTGGGCATTCTATGTTTTGTTCTTGTGTTTATATTTCTATGTGTTTGGCCTGGTATGGTTCCCAATTAGACGCAGCTGTCAATCGTTGTCTCTGATTGAGAACCATACTTAGGTAGCCTGTTAACCCACTCTTGTTTGTGGGGGGTTATTTTCCGTTTCAGTGTTTTTCACCATTCGGGACTGTTTCCGTTTTTCTTTACTCGCTTGTTCGTTTGTTTCCTGTGTTCAGTGTAAGAAATATGACGAAGACTTACCACGCTGCGTATTGGTCCGATATTTCCTACTCCTCACCAGAAGAGGAAGACGACAACCGTTACAGTGGATACCATTTTTATGTCTCTGCATCCAGTATGAAGGAAGTTAAATATAGTCTGTGAGCCAATGCTAACTAGTGTTAGAGCTAGTCTTCAGATACAGCTAGCAGGTACATATAGAGTGTAGTGATTAGTGCTTTTGAGGTTGGTTTGGTTTCGGTTCGATTATAAAAAGAATGTATCACCGTTTTAATTTTATTTTGGTTATTTTTTAGGACCTTAAATGCACTATGCATAATGTGGGTTGAATGCTGTAACAACACAGAAGGAAACAATTAGTACAAGTCCCATGATGGTAGTGACTGCCCATTATTGCTTATAATTTATTTATTCACATTACTTTACTTTAATAAAATATTTGTTTTATTTTATGACTTTTCTTTAATTTGAAAGTCATCATCTCAACTCGATAGAGCTGCTGCCTATGCTGTCTGACAAAATCAATATTTTCGCAGTTCTTCAAAGTTAATAAGGCATACTTTTATGACTGCTGAATAGCAACTATCAATAACTTACATCATGTATTTTCAAGCTCATGACAGGACTGCTTTCCACCCCTCTTGATCTTGTGTTGTCTCTTCTCTCAGTCTCCATATCTGCTCCTCACAGACTGGACAAGCTCAAGCAGGCACGCAATGGATTCATGTCATTATAGTTAATTACCACGTTTTCAGCACTAAACGATGTAGAATATTGGCCTGTTGGAAACTAAAACTCCCTACTACATTGCACAGTTCTTATTTATCTCTACAGAAATTGCACATGGGAGCTCAGAGAAAAAACCTGAACGAAATAGAATTCAAATAATTGAATCGGTCAATTAGTTGTTTAAAAAACGGAAAAATAACTGATAATTCGGTCAATCGCTCAGCACTACCAACCATCGATCACTTAGATCATGTATTTTCAGCTAGAGATTCGGGAAGCAATTGCTTTCTCCACACAGATCGGACAAGTAAGTGGGTAGTTCATTGCCAAGTTTTCTGATTTAAACTATGGAGAACATTGGCCTGTTGGAAACTACATCTCCCTACTACATCGCACAGTTTGTTCGGGTTTGATCTGATTTATCTCTAAAGAAACTGATTATCTAGCTCACAGACAAAAAAATCTAAATAATTTAACAGACATCAGTCAATTAGTTATTTGCAATGTTTTGGTTAATCGCTCAGCACTAATAGCATGCTAAACATTGGCTTGCGAAACTACCTCTAACTTCCTTCAGGAAGAGGCCTGTATCTTTGTAGAGACTGGGTGTTTTGATACAGCATCAAAGGGATGTTCAATGTCTGCTTTTTTCTTTTACCCATCTACCAATAGGTTCCCTTCCTTGCAAGGCATTGGAAAACCTCCCTGGTCTTTGTGGTTTAATCAGTGTTAGAATGTCACTGCTCGACTGAGGGACCTTACAGATAATTGTATGTATAGGGTACAGAGATGAGGTAGTCATGCAAAAATCCGGTTAATACCTTAACCCGTGCTTCAATCTAAGTTAAAAATATATATAATTTTTTAATAAAAAAAAATCTATGTTTGTCTGACCATGAGACATCCCGAAAATCAGTCTTCTCACAAAAATGTCTGCAGCCTCCGAAAAGTTTGGCAAACTAATATGACCACTACATGGAAAGATGAGTCTCTCACGAACACCATGGTGTTCTCCGTTTTGCTCTACCCTCCCATGCAACTTAATATCTGACTTGTTAAAACTAAGGTAGATGTCCGCGCCCCGGCGTAAATCTGATAAGCATAATAATATAAATCCCCATAAAAATCTATCAGTTTAAAGTACAGATATCAGTTTTTTTGCATTGGATTCGTCTCAATCCACCGCACCCACCCATCAGCCTATGGAGAAGAAGCTATAGCGGTGTTCGTCAGACCTTGAGACATCCCAAAAATCGGTCTCATTCAAATAGCCTGTAGCATCCGAACGGTTTGGCCTACAAACTATTATGACGCCTCTATGGAAAGATGAGACTATCACGAACACGATGGTGTTAGTTTTGCTCTGTGTCCCCCATAAGTGTCTTGGGACTCGTCTGAAGTCGGTACAACGGATCTGGCAACGGATTTCTGTATGTAGGGTCCAAACAGTTTTGCCTACACACAAATATCCCTCTGTGGAAAAGTTGTTGCCTTAATTTGATCCCTGATGTCCTTACACAGCTCTCTAGTCTTGGCCATTGTGGAGAGGTTGGAGTCTGTTTGATTGAGTGTGTGGACAGGCGTCTTTTATTCAGGTAACGAGTTCAAACAGGTGCAGTTAATACAGGTAATGAGTGCAGAACAGGAGGGCTTCTTAAAGAAAAACTAACAGGTCTGTGAGAGCCGGAATTCTTACTGGTTGGTAGGTGATCAAATACTTATGTCATGCAATAAAATTCAAATGAATTACTTAAAATTCATACAATGTGATTTTCTGGATTTTTCTTTTAGATTCCGTCACTCACAGTTGAAGTGTACCTATGATAAAAAATTACAGACCTCTACATGCTTTGTAGGTAGGAAAACCTGCAAAATCGGGAGTGTTTCAGATACTTGTTCTCCCCACTGTATTTGGCTATGGTGTATGTAAACTTCTGACTTCAACTGTATTGACTCAAGACATTTCAGCTTTATCATTTTACATTCATTTGTTAAAGGGGAGTGCATCTTCTTCATTGTGATTTTACACAACAAACAAACCTAATATTACACAAAGGACAATGACAGGTATTTGTATCAACGTTTTTGCTTTTTATGATAATCAAATGTATTTACAGGATTACAAATTAGTTTCTAGGGAACAACATGTGATTCAGAAGTACAGTAGCTGGAATACATATAAGCCCAAAGTAGGCAATATCTCAATTGATTAAAAAACAAACATTATGGTTCTCGTAAACAATATAACCCCATTTATTCAGAACACTTCATCCCTTTAACACAACTCAATGAGATGGGAGAGAGAGTGGCAGAGGCAGAGAGAGAGGAAGATGCAGAGAGAAAGAGAGACAGGGAGAAAGAGCAAGGGAGATGCAGAGAGACAGAGAGATAGGGATATGCAGAGATAGAGAGACTGAGAGAGAGAGGGATATGCAGAGAGAGAGACTGAGAGAGAGAGGGATATGCAGAGAGAGAGACAGAGAGAGAGGGATATGCAGAGAGAGAGACAGAGAGAGAGGGATATGCAGAGAGAGAGAGAGAGAGAGAGAGAGAGGGCAAAGAGAGAGAGGGGGATATGAAGAGAGAGAGAGGACAGAGAGAGAGGGCAGAGAGAGAGGGATATGCAGAGAGAGAGAGAGAGGACAGAGAGAGAGGGCAGAGAGATAGGGATATGCAGAGAGAGAGAGAGAGGGCAGAGAGAGAGACAGAGATAGATAGAGAGCGAGAGAGAGAGAGAGAGAGAGAGGACAGAGAGAGAGGGCAGAGAGAGAGGGATATACAGAGAGAGAGAGAGAGAGAGGGAGAGAGAGAGGCAGAGAAAGTGAGAAGCCCCAAACCCTTCCTGGGTATCTGGTCCTTGCAGCCCAGGCTGCAGCTCCCCAATGCCTAATCCATCCAACCAAAACGCTGCATCTCATCCAGGTTTAGCTCTTCCATATGCTAGGGCTTTAGTGCTAACACCGGCTGTGTCCATCATACTGCAGCTCCCAAGGGGGAAGGAGAGAGACCTGTCTTGACTGTCCCTGTGTCCCAAATGGCACCCTATTCCTTATATAGTGCATTACTTTTGACTTTGTTCCATAGGGCTCTGGTCAAAAGTAATGCACTATGAAACGAATAAGGTGCCATTTGGGTTGAGCCTGGTCCTGGGAGGCTTTACCCCTATCAGATCAGACCACCCTGGTATTTAGCAGGTAGACTGTACCCTATCTACAGTGGTTTCTAGAGAGTAGAGCTGAGCAGAGCTGAGCAGAGCTTCAGGTCTATCAATCATAAATAAATATATTCACCACATGCCAGAATGTAAGGGGCAGTAGGGATTAACCATGCTGCATCTTTAGGGCTGTGTCTCAAGTGGCACCCTGTTCCCTGTATATTCCACTACTTTTAAACAGAGCCCTATGGGCCCGGATCAAAAGTAGAGCACTACATCGGGAATAGGGTGCAATTTAGGGCCAGGTGGAAAGCGTGAGGGATTCTACTGAAGCACAGCGAGTGAAAAGGTCAAAGTGCAATGTCGGATGTAATCCTGGGTGTACGTAAAGAAATACTGGGGGGATGTAGAGACTGAATGTGGATTTCTCCTGGGTTATCTAATACCCACTCATGAGAAACAAGATCTCTACTTTTTATCTCTTTCTCTTTGCTTTCTCTTGAAGATACTCTTTGACTGTAGCTACATGTTACAGTTCTTTCTGACTGGGTCATCAGTAGAGCAGTGATTTTGAACACTCAAATAATGAGTTACAGTGCATTCGGAAAGTATTCAGACACCTTGACTTTTCCACATTCATTTTGTTACATTACAGACTTAATCTAAAATGGATTAAATTGTTTTCCCCTCATCAATCTACACACAATACCCCATAATGAAAAATCAGAAACAGATTTAAATTTGTTTTAGCAAATGTATATTAAAAAAAATTAAATATCACATTCACATAAGTACTCTGTCACGACTCCCACCGAAGGTGGCTCCTCTTCCTGTTCGGGTGGCGCTCGGCGGTCGTCGTCGCCGGTCTACTAGCTGCCACCGATCCCCTTTTCCTTTTCTGTTTGTTTTGTCTTTTTGGTTGTACCTGTCTCTTATTTTGTTTTGATTCAGAACTATTTAAGCCTGTTAGGCCCACCTGTTTTTGTGCGGGCTTGTTTTCTGTCAGTCCAGGTTGTTGTGTGTAGTGTTCCTGTCTGTTTGTGCCCTGTGTTGGGTTGGACAATTTTTGATTATTCGGATGTTGTTTTGGGCGTTAATATTGGAGTCCGAAATAAAGTCTGGTTTCCCCATTATCCTCTGCTCTCTGCACTTGACTCCGCACACACCACTCCAGGCTTTGTGACAGAAGCCCGCAACCCCTGCTATGGAGTCAGCAGAAGCAGCTGCACCTCCTCTCCCATCCATGGAGGAGCGAGTCCTCCATCATACAGCCATTCTCCACCGCATCGGGTCGGCAAATGGACCAAATGATGGAGAGGATGGACCGATGGGAGAGGAGTGGCCTCCCTACCTCACCCCCAGCTCCTCCTCCGCCAGCACCACCCACCCATCCTACGGCGTCCGGATCCGGTGCTCTGCGTCAGGCACTCCCCAGGGAGTACGGCGGCTGGGTGCCAGGGGTCCTGGCTACCGTTCGTCCGACTCCCTCGGGGGAGGAGAGAGTGAGCGTCCTCGTCTCCTGTCTGACGGGTCGAGCCCTGGAGTGGGCCAACGCAGTGTGGAATGGCCCAGACTCGGCGAGGGACCACTACCCCGAGGTCACCATTATCCTCTGCTCCCTGCTCTTGACTCCACACCCACCACTCCAGGCTTTGTGACATACTCAGACCCTTTACTGAGTACTTTGTTGAAGCACCTTTGGCAGCCATTACAGCCTTGAGTCTTCTTGGGTATGATGCTACAAGCTTGGCACACCTGAAGGCACACCTGAAGCCACTCCTGCATTGCCTTAGCTGTGTGCTTAGGGCCGTTGTCCTGTTGAAAGGTGAACCTTCACCCCAGTGTGAGGTCCTGAGTGCTCTGGAGCAGGTTATCATCAAGGATCTCTCTGTACTTTGTTCTGTTCACCTTTCCCTCGATCCTGACTAGTCTCCCAGTCCATGCTGCTGAAAAACATGCCCATAGCATGATGCTGCCTCTACTATGGGGATGGTGCCAGGTTTCCTCTAGACGTGACGCTTGGCATTCAGGCCAAACAGTTCAATCTTGTTTTCATCAGACCAGAGAATCTTGATTTTCATGGTCTGAGAGTCCTTTAGCTGCCAATTGGGCTGTCATGTTTTTTTTTTACTGAGGAGTGGCTTTCATCTGGCCACTCTACCATAAAGGCCTAGTTGGTGGAGTGCTGCAGAAACGGTTGTCCTTCTGGAAGATTCTCCCATCTCCACAGAGGAACTCTGGAGCTCTGTCAGAGTGACCATCGGGTTCTTGGTCACCTCCATGACCAAGGCCCTTCTACCTCGATTGCTTAGTTTGGCCGGGCGGCCAGCTCTAGGAAGAGTCTTGGTGGTTCCAAAATTCTTCCATTGAAGTGTTCTTGGGGACCTTCAATGCTGCAGAAATGTTTTGGTACTCTTCCCCAGGTCTGTGCCTCAACACAATCCTGTCTCGAAGCTCTACGGACAATTCTTTTGACCTCATAGTTTGGTTTTTACTCTGACATGCGCTGTCAACTGTGGGACCTTATATAGACAGCTGTGTGCCTTTCCAAATCATGTCCAATCAATTTAATTTACCACAGGTGGACTCCATTGAAGTTCTAGAAACAGCTCAGAAAAGTTGAAGTTGTAGAAACAGCTCCGACCGAACAACCTAAACCTATAGGGGAGGGTCTGGGTGGGCATCTGCCCGCGGTGGCGGCTCTGGCGCTGGACGTGGACCTCAATCCATAATTGTCTTAGTCCACCTCCTTAGCGTCCTTCGAGTGGTGACCCTCGCCGCCGACCTTGGCCTAAGAACCCTAACAAAGGGCCCCACTGGACTGAGGAGCAGCTCCGGACTGAGGGGCAGCTCGGGACTGAGGTAGCTCAGGACTGAGGGGTAGCTCAGGACTGAGGAGTAGCTCAGGACTGAGGGGTAGCTCAGGACTGAAGGGTAGCTCAGGACCGAGGGGTAGCTCAGGACCAAGGGGTAGCTCAGGACCGAGGGGTAGCTCAGGACCGAGGGGTAGCTCAGGACTGAGAGGTAGCTTAGGACTGAGAGGTAGCTCAGGACTGAGAGATAGCTCAGGCTCCTGGCTGACTGGCGGCTCTGGAGGATCCTGGCTGACTGGCGGCTCTGGTGGCTCCATGCTAACTGGCGGCTCTGGCGGCTCCATGCTGACTGGCGGCTCTGGCGGCTCCATGCTGTCTGGCGGCTCTGGCGGCTCTGGACAGACGGGAGACTCTAGCAGCTCTGGACAGACGGGAGACTCTAGCGGCTCTGGACAGACGGGATACTCTAGCAGCTCTGGACAGACGGGAGACTCTAGCGGCTCTGGACAGACGGGAGACTCTAGCAGCTCTGGACAGACGGGAGACTCTAGCAGCTCTGGACAGGAGGAAGGCTCTGGCAGCGCTGGACAGACGAGGCGCACTGTAGGCCTGGTGCGTGGTGCCGGCACTGGTGGTACTGGGCCGAGGACACGCACCTCAGGGCGAGTGCGGGGAGCTGCCACCGGAGGGCTGGTGTGTGGAGGTGGTACTGGATAGACCGGATCGTGCAGGCGCACTGGAGCTCTTGAGCACCGAGCCTGCCCAACCTTACCTGGTTGAATGCTCCCGGGTCGCCCTGCCAGTGCGGCGAGGTGGAATAGCCCGCACTGGGCTGTGCAGGCAAACCGGGAACACCATGCGCAAGGCTGGTGCCATGTACGCCGGCCCAAGGAGACGCATTGGAGACCAGATGCGTAGAGTCGGCTTCATGGCACCTGGCTCGATGCCCACTCTTGCCCGGCCGATACGAGGAGCTGGGATGTACCGCACCGGGCTATGCAACCGCACTGGGGACACCGTGCGCTCCACAGCATAACACGGTGCCTGCCCGGTCTCTCTCGCCCTCCGGTAAGCACAGGAAGTTGCCGCAGGTCTCCTATCTGGCTTCGCCACACTCCTGTGTGCCCCACCCAAGAAATGTTTCAGGCTGACTCTCGGGCTTCCTTGCCAGCCATGTTCCCTCGTATCGCCGGCTCCTCTCTCCGGCTGCCTCTGCTCTCCTAGCTGCCTCCACCTGTTCCCATGGGAGGCGATCCTTTCCCGCCAGGATCTCCTCCCAAGTTTAGCAACCCTTGCCGTCCAAAACATCCTCCCATGTCCATTCCTCCTTGCGCTGCTCCTGCTGCCGCTGCCTGTCACCACACTGCTTGGTCCTGTTGTGGTGGATGGTTCTGTAGCGGCTTTCTTCCTGGGAAGGAGAGGCGGACCAAAACACAGCGTGGTTAGAGTTCATGTTAATTTAATAAGGTAACTCAACATGAACAGGATACAAAACAATAAACGTGAAAAACGAAACAGTCCTAACTGGTGCAGAAAACACAAAGACAGGAAACCACCACCCACAAAACCCAACACAAAACAGGCTACCTAAATATGGTTCCCAATCAGAGACAATGACTAACACCTGCCTCTGATTGAGAACCATATCAGGCCAAACATAGAAATAGACAAACTAGACACACAACATAGAATGCCCACCCAGCTCACGTCCTGACCAACACTAAAACAAGGAAAACACACAAGAACTATGGTCAGAACGTGACAGATATTGTGTGTAGATTGATGTGGAAATAAATTAATTTAATCCAGTTTAGAATTAGTTTGTAAGGTAATAAAATGTGGAAAAAGTAAAGGGGTCTGAATACTTTCCGAATGCACAGGATGCACCTGTGTTCAGTAAATGTGGTAGCTGGAATGGGATATGGGGAGGAATACTGGGTATGATTTTTGATAACCTTCACTTTTCTAGCAGTGAGGAAGTGAGGGTTTTACTCTCCACAGGGACACTTAAAGGCCACCAGGTCATCAGATAAGACATGTGACCTTTAGGGAAGCCAATCAAATGTCTCTCCTATCTCACAGTATTGATCTGACTTCCTGAGCTTTAGTTCTCTCTGTTAATCCCCTACAGGTGTGTACATAATACATACTGAAAGCTCCTGGTCTTACCTTCCTGAATATGAAACCCAATGATGTATCTAGAAATGTGCAGAAAATGGAGGTGGAAACAGTCATTCATTGTTCTTTTTCACAGTGACTACCTTATCTTCCTCCCTCCCTCCCTCCCTCCTTCCCTTCTCTCTTGTCTTGAGAAATTACCTCACGAACCAATTTGTAAACTCAGGAAGGATTGAGGTAGGGAGGAGAAAAATGGGGAGAGAGCCGCAAGACGGAAGAACCCTTCACCATCCATTTAGATGATGACTGTTAGTCTGCTTGTTCTGTTGTCCTCAGAGTGCAGCAACCTTTCCATTACCAGGCACCTGCTTCTTTTCCTGTCTCATCCCCCCTCTCCCTCTCGTCCCCTCTCTCTCTTACACCACTGTCCACTGCCAGGGGGAGGCTGCAGGAGGGGAAGAGGAAAGGGGAGGGAGGGGTGACACACCATAAGGGGGTAGTAAGTAATGTGAAATTTTTAGCCTAGTCCTGTCTGTTCCGGTCCAGTCTCATCTGGTCTTGTCCAGTCTGACATGATCAGGTCCAGTAGGTCTGTTCAGCCAAGTGTAATTACTGGCCATGCCTGGCCGGTAGCATGATCCAACAGAACTTTGATTTACTGCGACCTTTGAACAAATTCTACATTTTCTCACAGGCAGAGTTAGGGAGTAACTGATTACATGTCATCTGATTGCAAAAAATGTACTGTAATCAGTTACGTTATCAGCTAAAATATTGTAATGATACTACAGATACTTTTGGAAAACATTACTTGTTGGATTACTTTCAAATTCATAAAGGATGTTTGTGATAACATTTTTTAAATTATGACAGCTTTGTGTTTTCTCAATGACATTCAATTCTGCATTGAAAAATGCAAAGGTTTAAGTTTGTTCCAGTTGAGCGAGTCTGACTGCAAGTCAGAGATCACTGCGAGGACAATTTTGGACATAACTAGTAACTGTAATGGATTACATTTAGAAAGTAGACGACTCAACCCCGCGAGAGAGAGAGAGAGAGAGAGAGACAGAGGGAGCGAAGGGGAGAGCCAGAAAGAGGGAGAGCAAAGGGGGGAGCCAGAGAGAGGGAGAGATAGGAGGGGTGCTGCTTTATCCCATCCGCCTCCACCTTCTCTCTTTTATTTCCTCAGGATCAGCGGAGTGACTCTGTGGCAACATTTCAATGTCTGCTGCTTATCGGAAAGCTGTCCGCTCACATTGATACAGCACATCCTTAATTTACACTGCTTACTCCATGTGAAAGTAACTGACTGAACTTCCTCTATACATCAACAGGCTAAATATAGAGAGCTGGACCTTATTGTGAAGAAGTGCACATTGAAAAAGGAAAATAATTGGAGCTGGAATTCAAGCTAGTTAGCAACTTCAAATACTGTTTATACCTGTGGGAAATGTTAGCAATGCATCAATGCACATGTTCTCATATTTCTTCGGTTTTGTCATACGTTTTCAATACGATGTGTATATCTTTATGTATAGTTTTTGTCTGTGGGTGATTTGGTTCACAGTTGGAGGGTATTCTCAGCTCTAAACTGCTATAATGGGTGTTGTGACCTCTCTTTTTCTTCTCTGTATTGGGATTTACTGTGCGAGGAAAGCTCTGATGGTGTACTGTACTCTTCATATTTTATTGAAACCATAATCTGAGTTGAGTAAACACATTAGAGAATACATTATTAATTCCAATTTCCCCTGATTCTGTTTGTTCAGCCCAGCCCATCAGTGGGTTCAAAACCTCACAATGTACACACACACACACACACACGCACACACACGCACACACACGCACACACACACACACACACACACACACAAAACGCTGATAAAACAATCCAAACGTCACTACCATGTTTAGGCCCCTGAGGGAGTGGAGGAATGGAGACGCCTGCCTGGAAGGTCAAATGTAAACAGTTTCTCTTCCCAGTGGCTTGTGTTGATTCAGAAGCGTGTGATATGTGCTGTACCGGTTTGAAAGCCTCGGCGTGACAGCTCAGATATCCCCCAAAAAGGTCTACACCTACTTGCCGCTGTGAGCCCGGACTAAATCTCTCACAATAAATTACTGTGAGAGTTCCCCCTCTGGCCCCCAGTCCGCCTGTTGTTGTTCCATGTCCAACCTAGAGGGGGTTCTAGAGTCCCACAGTGCGGTGGATTCAACCATATCTGGTCCAAAGAGGGGAAGATTTGTTCTGGTCATCAGGGACCCTCCTACTGTTAGACTGACAGACATATCTGCATAGACAAGATAACACATGATAGCATTACCTTCTACATTATCACTAGAGAGCTTGATGTGCTCGTCATCAAAGCTGAAAGTCTGAAATGTATGATGACCTGGACATTTAAGGAAGCTTGATTCAAGGACACCATACTCCTTCAACAATGCGGGCGAGAAAATGGAGGGAAAGAGAGAGGTAGAGTGAGAGACAGAGGTAGAGGCAGACTTACACAATGTCACATTTTTCTGGACACAATACGTAACGCTTTGGTAGTTTGTCAAAGCCATCGTACCGAATCCACCAGCATCTCAGCCCTGAAGAACTCTCTGCCATGTCTGAGCGGAATGATGCATTTTGCACAGTGCATTTGAGAGGTAATAATCACATTAGACTACATTGGAATGAGAAGCCATTTTCCTCCGCATGCAGCAGCAGGACAAAGCTGGTGCTGTCATTTCCTATTATATGGTCAATTGACAAACAGGTTCTCACGGACGTGATTCTATTTCAGGTTGAATTTATGAGACAACAAAGTATCTGTGGGTACCATAGAGATGGATAGAGGGCACACTTGGCCCAAAAGTTAGGAGATGTGCTCTCGCAGTGGTGGAAAAAAAGTACCCAATTGTTATACTTGAGTAAAAGTAAAGACACCTTCAAAGAAAATGACTCGAGTAAAAGTGAAAGTCAACCAGGAAAATATGTAATTGCTAAAATATACTTAAGTATCAAAAGTAAAAGTATAAATCATTTCAAATTCCTTAACTAACCAGACGGCACCATTTTATTTAGTTTCTTTTTATTTATTGATAGGCAGGGGCACACTCCAACACTCAGACATCTTTACAAATTAAGCATTTATGTTAAGTGAGTGTCAAGCCCAGAATCTGTTTCACCTGTCCTTGTGCTTGTCTCTACCCCCCTCCAGTTGTCGCCCATCTTCCCCACTTATCCCCTGGGTATTTATACCTGTGTTTTCTGTCTGTCTGTGCCAGTTTGTCTTGTTTGTTCAAGTCAACCAGCAGGTTGTCGCAGCGCCTGCTTTTCCCCGGTCTGGCTTTTTCCACGTCCTCCTGGTTTTGACCCTTGCCTGTCCTGACTCTGAACCTGCCTGCAGTCCTGTACCTTGGCCCCATAACGCTGGATTATCGACCCCTGCCTGCCTTGACCTGTCGTTTGCCTGCCCCTGTTGTTAAAATAAACATTGCTACTTCAACACAGTCTGCACTTGGGTCTTACCTGAAACCTGATAGTGAGTTTGCCAGATCAGAGGCAGTAGAGATGACCAGGGATGTTCTCTCGATAAGTGAGTGAATTTGACAATTTCCCTGTCCTACTAAGCATTCAAAATGTGACAAGTACTTTTTGGTGTCAGGGAAAATTTGAGTAAAAAGTACATAATTTTCTTTAGGAATGTAGTGAAGTAAACGTTGTCAAATATAAATAGTAAAGTACAGAACCCCCAAAAACTATATAAGTAGTACTTTAAAGTATTTTACTTAAGTACTTTACACCACTGAGCTCTCATATATCTATGGTACTGTAAGTTGTAAGTTCAACTAAATGATTGACTCCCATCATAGTACTTGTACCCAACCATCCCACAATCCTAGTGACACAACTACACATCAGCATTTCAAGATTCAGTCAGTTGTATCAGAAGCTTGCAGATTCATTACTTAACAATAACAGCAGCAAATTCCAATAAAACAACAATGTTTTTAAGTTCACTTTCCTTGCTTTGCCTAACACTCTAGCAAATACGTTTTGTGGGTTTTGAGTGCAGTATTTAGTCTCATAGCACACACGTTTGTTTGCACGTTTCTCACACTGGCTTTAGCCATGGAGGAGGCAGGCCTGCCCCAGCAAGTGCAGGGGGTTGCCTAGCAACGGGTGCCTCTGAGGAAGTCAATGTCTGCATAACGCAACAAATTCCCATGATTTGTGAATCTGTTCAGACCGAACAGCTAGTGCGACAGCATTCACAAATCATAACCATGATTTGTGAATCTGTTTAGACCGAACAGCTAGCGCGACAGCATTCACAAATCATAAACTATTTACATATAATTGAAATGTTGGTACATTTGCGGACAAAATTCATACTTACTCAACCTTTAAACATCCAATAAACCACCTTGTCTTGTGCCATATCTCTGCCCCAAATCATACATCTGGGCTTAACGTTGACAAAATCATTTTTATTGTCCGTCAAATTGGCACTTGTGTAACAACAAGCAAGAGGTCAACGTCAATCTACTTCCTGCTCCTCAGCAGGTAGCTTTATCAGGGGATCCCATTCCCCAGGCCCAACGCTGCCTGTCGATCGATGGCCTCTGGGCTGGGAGAAGGAGAGGAGGGGCGTGCGTATGCTTGTCTTACACATGTGCGTGTGTGTGTTTGCGCGCACGTGTGTCGATGGCCTCTGGCTGGTTGATAGGAGGGGGGAGGTCTATAGCATGGGCTGGATGGCTGTAGAGTATAAACCTAAAGATCATTGTTGGTTTTATCTTTCTTATCGCCAGGCCATTCCCAGCAGTAGCAGCCATGCTCTGCTTTCACTGTGCTGCCTGATGGTGACAGTGATGACCAGAACTTATAGATCTGATAGATAGATACACATGTCACATACCCTCTTGACAGCGTCCATTGTTTGTTGCATTACCCAAAAAGCAGCGATAAACAAAATACATTTTCAGTAAATGTCAATAATGTGGTCGTCAGAATACATAATCAATCATTTGAAAACAGGAACATGGCAGTTGTTACCCACATCTAAAAATCTCAATACCCTAAGTTATAAAATGAGCCCAAATGTAAAGCAAGTGCCGTGCTTAGAATGTTCAGCTCTGTGGGACAGCGCTTTTTGTGAAATCGGTGTGTTCATATTTGCTCTTGGAGAAAGGTATTCCTCAACCTACCAGAGTAAGATCGATGTGACATTGTATTGCCAAGAAGTATTGGAAAGTCCTGAGGGTGTTTCACGGTCATTGGAGGTCCTTGGACTGAAATATAAGGTAAAACGTTTTTCTTTTGGCTCTGTCATTGACATTTATCATCAGAGAGACAAAAAAAAAAGACTCAGCTGGTTACAAAGTATTACGGGCATGAATTTTAAGCCCGAAAGCTACCTACCCATGCCCGCAGCGTTCAGGCCCTACCCTATCCAGGCCCGATTGCTTCTGTCAAATTTAAGGCCCGCCCTGCCCGAAACCTGAAATCAGAAATTCCTCCATTTGTAAATCCATCAGCTATTCCTCTTCGTCTGTCCTGGTGTCCTGCATTCACTCTGCAGCTCACTCTGCATTCACTTTGGTAATGGCGGCTCTGAGTCTGTTAGTATCCATAGCAACAGCTCTGCTTGGGCTCTGCAGTTAGCTGTTAGCTACTTTGTCACTCTAAACTCATACAAAACTCATGGAACATTATTATTTTCTGTGAATGATCTCCTGTCCTGTCTTGTATTTGACGTGGTTGAAGCACTTCTGACACCAGGTTCTAATTTTAGCCAGATGCTGTACTGTACTGCACAAGCGAACACGAGCAAATGGCTCAGCTTCAAAATGTCATTTTGTGTTCGTGTTATTAGTGTTACCCCAGCTCGTACCCTAGTTATTGATTAGACATCGGACCTAACCCTATGTATAATGTCGGGGCCTGTTAGGCTCGGTTCAGGCAGCAGAGCTCTACAAAGTAGAGCTTCGTAGCTAAGTTTTGATGCATGGGTTGTCAGGGATAGGTCCAACTTTACTTTCTGCCACCTCCATTTCCATGACTAGTGCTAGCTTGCTAGCTGTGTGGGAGTCGTTGACGCCATTCGCCGGGGCAACTGTTGTGAGAGGCAAAGCAACGGAATTGGCTGCACTGTGCCAGCGGCGAATTTTGTGATTGATGGTTTATTCTTTCAACTGAAAACTACCAGAATTCTGTGTCTACAGCCCTACAATCGATAAAAAATAGTTAAATACCAGTGAATTGAAAATGTGTCCCATCTATCTTGCTCTGCAGCTGGCTAGCAGGAAGCTCACTCTCTCTTGAGAGGCTAAATATTTGTTGGAAATGGAGCAGTTTATATTCCCATCACTAGAGTAACTCATCAACACTAAAAATAACATTGCAATGTAATTCAACTCAAGTGTAGGCCTACCTTTAGAAGTAAGCTATGTTATTGGACTATTGTAGTCTTCTGTGTTACAGTACAGACTTGGTGTGTGCACATGGGCGGCACCTTACTCCTCAGTGTACACTATCAGTTCTGCGTAAAACATAACATATATGTTAACATTATGACCACCTGACTTGAAGTGAAGTGGTTTAACATGCTGTATTTAAATAAAAAAATATTAGCATATAAGTATCTATATTTGTATATAGTAGAAAATGTAGATTTTTATTTTCATAAATTGTTACAAACTCTCAGTTTTGCATAAAGCATGCAGATTTGTTAATAATACCCTACCTTACAATATTGGGCTTAAAGTACTGTAAGTATGTGTTCCATACTGCCTGATTTGCAAGAGTCTAATTTGCATAATATTGCATATTTATTTAATAAATTATACTTTTATTTTAAAACAACAGTTTGAATTTAAGATTCCAGAAAATAGATTTTGGTGCTTTGGGATGATCATTGACATAGCCGCGACCTTTTTGACATTTTCCAATCACTTGAAAATAAGATGTCTCAGCAATGGTAGGTCCTATCCTCATGAAATAAAGTGTTCTGTGTTCTCTATAATACAAATACAAAGTATAACACCAGAACCAACGTTTCATTTTGATCCCTAACACCCTACTATTGAAAAGAGACACTCACGCACACACACACACACTCAATCAACCCACACTTCACAATTTGTAAATAGAAAATTCACATAAGAAGTTAAGAGTAGGCCTAGATCAGACAGACGTGTGAAGTCCCTCAGATAGACAGACAGCCCATTGAGCCCAGTGTTATCACTGTTGAAGCAGTCAGTGATTCAGTTTGGACCAGAACCCAGTGTGTGTGCTTACGAAATGAATGCGTGCGTGCGTGTCTATTTGCATGTGTGTGTTTCAGTGTGAGTCGGACTGTGAAGTGTGTGTGTGAGCAGAGCAGCTCAAACCCACAGAGACAGAGCCTTGCGGCTGGCTGATCCCCTGTGATTGCTCCAGCCCAGTGATTGACGGTAGGTCTGTGGCGACGACACACTGAACTGAGCAGCTGATCCCACAACAATATCACCCAGGCCCAAATAAACCTGCTGGTTGACTTTACGAGCTGGACTGCTTTTGATTACACTCTTCTGCCCGTCTGCTATAATTTCTCTGTAGGCAGGAAGCGATAGTCTAGTCTAGTCTAATCATCCTGGCTGCCTCCAATGTGGAGATGACTCCATTTTGGTCTAACATGTCGAGACCAGCTATACACATCCTGTATGTACTCTACATAAAGGAAATCAGGCTACACTAGTATTATTTTTGCAAGAGTGTCTTTGTGAGTCGGAAAACGTTCAGACGAACAGAAATAAAATGTCCAAATTCGCATTTCTTTGTGAAGCAGTCCTCTGTTGATACAGCAGCGAATGTAGCTAAGAAGCTGGAGGAAATGATAATTTCTCCCACTCAGCCACCTGGTCCTACTGATAGATGTTCTTCCTATCCTGTCTGTTTCATTTGAATTATTATGTAGTGGCGGTACTCAGAGAGAGGCTACAGTTTAACAACAACAGGAACCAGGAATCACTTCCAACTCTCTACAATATAATATCTGTATTAAATCACACCGTTGTGAAACTCTGTCAAGGTCCCCTTTAAAAGTCTAAGTTATATTAGTCGATAAAACGGAAAAGAGAAGTCGTCATAATGCAATGATGAACTGAAACAATCACATCTGTTTTTATTTCACTCATCAAACTGGAAAGACCTAGCTGTATCCCGAGGAGGAAAGTGCTAAAATATGAAATGTAAGGAGATGAACTAGCAGGTGGGGATTTACAAATGATGGTAATTGTCATTCGTTGGTTATGGGTGCAATCCTGTCTAGTACAAGTGTTGTGATGCTACCTCAGGAAATCAATAAAAAATGGGGTCGATCAACAATTTTCTGTAGTGCCATGCAGGACTGTTGACATATTGGCCATTATGTTAATGATGACAGGTCTTCATCACAGATTGTCTGTCAGTTTGTCATTCCTTCCGTAGACAAGAAAAGATTACTTGCAGCCGTCGCCATCTACATCCCCCCTCTCCCTTGCTCGCTCTCTCTTTCTCGCCCTCTCTCTCCCTCTCCCTCTCCCTCTCCCTCTCCCTCTCCCTCTCCCTCTCCCTCTCCCTCTCCCTCTCCCTCCCTTATCCCTCTCCCTCCCTTATCCCCTCTCCTAACAAACTGCCTGCAGGTCCATAATCCTCCACAAACAATCAGCCCGTCCAGCTGAATTTTTTACAATGTGAAGATGTCCTGGAAACATTGAAGATTGGCCTAGTAATATTGTCCAGTTTATTGGACCATACAGCTTGGTAAATACACAGGATGAGAGATTTAATATCAGGACAATAAAGATGATAAACACAGGGCAACTACAGTTTGGCCTCTGTATGTCAACGTCCCAATGATATTTACTGCACAAACTGATTTTTTCACCTTTGACAATAAATATTGTAGGGAAGGGTGTCCAATGTTAACCTTTAACATAAAAAGTGATGTTGTCTAACTCATTGTTAATGATATACAGAGCATTTTGTGTATTCAAATTGTCTTTAATGCATCATTACCAAAATGACCCTTGGGTAATGGTATTTCAAACGACCTAAAACTAAGAGACATTACAGATAGTGGATGTAGAACTACCATGTTTACCTAATTAGGAAATATCCTGGAATTACAAACCACTCAATGGCATATATATATATATATATATATATATATATATATATATATATATATATATATATATATATATATATTGTGCATTTGGAAAGTATTCAGACCCCTTCACTTTTTCCACATTTTGTTATGTTACAGCCTTATTCTATAAAAAACGAAAGAAAGGTTCCACATCAATCTACACACAATACCCCATAATGACAAAGCAAAAACAGTTTTTTGAAATTTGGCACCTAAAGAAACTAAATTCTCTGGTCTGATGAGACCAAGATTGAACTCTTTAGCCTGAATGTCAAGCGGCACATCTGGAGGAAACCTGGGACCATCCCTACTGTCACGTTGTATAAGGATCGGAGACAGGCGCAGGAATACGCAATAGGGTTTTTTATTTCTCCACCCAATACAACATGTTATGAAAAAGGCACAGGGACAAAGCCCGAAACAAACACGTATATAAAACACACAGGGATGTAACCCAAACAAAAGAGTGAGGTTTAAACCTCTAAATATTACACAGGACGAGACCCGAAATAGCACTTGCACAATACATGTAGCACTAAAGCCGAAACAACTAAGAACAGGTATTATTATTTGACCCTGCTGGTCATCTATGAACGTTTGAACATTGTGGCCATGTTCTGTTATAATTTCCACCCGGCACAGCCAGAAGAGGACTGGCCATCCCTCATAGCCTGGTTCCTCTCTGGGTTTCATCCTAGGTTCTGGCCTTTCTAGGGAGTTTTTCCAAGCCACCGTGCTTCTACACCTGCATTACTTGCTGTTTGGGGTTTTAGGCTGTGATTCTGTACAGCACTTTGAGATATCAGCTGATGTAAGAAGGGCTTAATAAATAAATTTGATTTGATTTGAGGTACTCACAAATCCAACAGACATGAGAACACTAACCGACAAGGACAATGGGGAACGGAGGGCACATATATAACATACTAATCAGGGGGAATGGGAACCAGGTAGGCTTAATGAGACAAGACAGTCTGGGGTTGGTGGTAATGAATCCAGTTCAGTGACGCCTAGAAATCCGGTGACATAGACCTCCGGAGCTGGTGCACGGAATGAGCAGCAGTACCAGGGGTATCCGTGAGACTACCCCCCGATGCGCTGCACCAGCACCGGGACGACACCGGCCTTGGGGACGACCACAGAGGTACGGTGCGGGTCGGTCAGGGCGCCGAAGGTGAAAATCCCTGGTCAGCGAAGCGTCCAGGATGTCCACCCCAGGAACCCAGCACCGCTCCTCTGGGCCGTACCTCTCCCAGTCGATGAGGTACTGGAGACGCCCTGCCAGACTCCTCAAATCCAGAACCTCACGGACCGAGTACGCCGGACCTCTCTCGATGTCCAGAGGAGCAGGCGGGGCGTCACTGTGTCCAGTCTCAGCGAGGGGACCAGGCGCCACTGGCCTGAGGAGAGACACATGAAAAGCCGGGTTAAAACAGTAATCAGCAGGGAGTTGCAAATGGTACGTTAACTCATTAACCCTCCTCAGGACTTTAAACAGCCCAACAAACCGTGGGCTCAGCTTCCGGCAGGGCAGAAGGAGGCGCTGGTTCCGGGAGGAGAGCCAGACCCGGTCGCCTGGAGAGAAAACAGGTGCCTCACTGCGGTGACGGTCGGCCTGTGCCTTGTGCAGATGCACAGCCCACTGGAGTTGTGTGGGCGCAGCGTTCCACCTGCCCAGTAGCTTGAGGATGGTACCCGGAGGTAGACAGACCATGACCCCCAGGCGTTCCATGAACACTTTCCATACGCATGAGGTGAACTGAGGACCACGATCTGACACAATGTCCTCCGGGATCACATAGTGCCAGAAGACATGCATAAAAAGAGCCTCTGTGGTTTCGCATGGTCGACTGGAGCCCAGGCAGAGGAAGGTGGCGACAAGCTTTGGAAAACCGGTCAACAATGATGAGAACGGTTACAGTTACAAAGTCCACCGAGAGGTGAGACCAGGGTCGTTGTGGAACCGGCAGGGGAAAAAGCTTTCCATAAGGGAGGTGTCTGGATTTCTTTGACTGAGTACAGATGGAGCAGGAAGAGATGTAAACCTGGGCATCCGTAGTCAAGGTGGGCCACCAGTACTTCTCAGACAGGTGGGCGATGGTACAGCTTATCCTAGGATGACCTGGCACTGTGCAGGTGCGGCTTCCGTGCACAGGGCCTGCCGTTTGTCGTCGTCTACGTCCCACACCACTGGTGGCGATGATACGGAATGGGGGGATGAGGGGGGTCTCCTCTCCCTGCCTCTCCTCTGCGTCTTAGAGGTGAGACATGGCGTCCTTCACGTTCTTCAAGCCTGGCCTATAGGAAAGTGTGAATTGAAATCTGACAAAGATTAGAGCCCACCTGGCCTGTCTAGGGTTTAGCCTCTTCCCTGTCCTGATGTACTCCAGGTTGCGGTGGTCCGTCCACACCAGGAAAGGGTGTTTGGACACCTCCAGCCAGTGCCTCCATGCCTTCAGAGCCTTCTTGTCCACCAAGAGTTCCCGGGCCCCTACGTCGTAGTTCCTCTGGGCGAGGCTCAGCTGCTTGGAGTAGAAGGCACAGGGCCACAGCTTTTGAGGGGTTCCAGTGCGCTGTGACAGCACTGCCCCGACTCCTACTTCGGAGGCAAGCACCTCGATGATGAAGGGGAGTGAGGGGTCAGGATGTGACAGCACTGCCCCGACTCCTACTTCGGAGGCATGCACCTCGATGATGAAGGGGAGTGAGGGGTCAGGATGTGGCAGCACTGCCCTAACTCCTACTTCAGAGGCATGCACCTCGATGATGAAGGGGAGTGAGGGGTCGGGATTTGGCATCACGGGAGCAGTGGTGAAACGTACCTTCAGTGTCTCGAATGTCCTCTCCACCTCCGCCATCCAACAAAGCCGCTGGGGACATCCTCTCAGCAGGGAAGTAAGAGGCACGACCACCGTGCTGAAACCCCGGATGAACCTCCAGAAACAGTTGGCAAACCCCAGGAATCACTGGACTGCTTTCACAGAGTTGGGCATGGGCCTTGACCTGACTGCGCTGACATGTTGCTCCTCCATCTTCACTCCCTCCGTGGATATATGGTAGCCCAAAAAGGACACGGACCGCTGGAAAAACAAAGATTTTTCTTGTTTGACATATAGATCATTCTCCAACAGTCTTCCCAGCACAGACCTGACTAACGAGATATGCCTGACACGGTCAGCAGAATAGACCAAAATGTTGTCTATAGAGACCACTACCCCCCGTCCTAGCATGTCCCGAAAAACTTGTGCCGAAATGTTAGTTAATATAGGCCTGGAAGACTGAAGGAGCATTAGACAGGCCAAAAGGTATTACGAGATACTCGTAATGGCCTAAGGTCATGGAAAAGGCAATTTTCCATTCGTGATGAATGGATTGTAGGCCAGTTTCGTGAAGCACTCCGCCCCGTGGATTTGTTCGATGATGGTTGTGATAAGGGGTAAAGGATAGTTGAACTTGACGGTGGCTTTATTTAGAGTTTGATAATCATTGCAGGGGCGTAGTTCCCCATCTTTCTTTTTAACAAAAAAATAAGCTTGAGAAGGTTGGTGACGTAGAGGGGCAGGTAAAACCCTGCTGGAGGCTCTCCTGTACGTAGATCTCCATGGCCTCGGTCTCCACATTGGAGAGGGGATAGACATGTCCTCTCGGTAGGGCTGCGTCAGACAGCAGGTCAATGGTCCAGTCCCAGGGGCGATGAGTAGGCAGGAGTGTAGTCTGGGTCTTAGAGAAAACCTGGTGCAGATCCTGGTATTCCTCCGGTAAATCCGCTTGAAGGCCGTGGTCCGTACTTTCCACCGTAGTGGTGACAGATACCACAAGACACCACCCCTGACACTCCTAGGTGGGAGCAGGAGAACTCCCTGGCTTGTCACCTCCTCGCCTATTTGTGGATAGAGGGCAGGTCGGGGAGAAATTACCCCTCTCTCCAGAATAGGAGCAGAGGACCAGATCCCTCCATGACCCCTACGATGAAGCATGATGTTGGCAGAATCATGCTGTGGGGATGATTTTTAGTGCCATGGACTGGGAGACTAGTCAGGATCGAGGGAAAGATGAACGGAGCATAGTACAGAGTGATCCTTGATGTAAACCTGCTTCAGAGCGCTCAGGACCTCAAACTGGGTGGAAGGTTCACCTTCCAATGAGACAATGACTCTAAACACACATCCAAGACAACTCAGCAGTGGCTTCAGGACAAGTCTGAATATCCTTGAGTGGCACAGCCATAGCCTGGACTGACAGAGTGTGAGAGGATCTGCAGAGAAAAGTGGGAGAAACTCCCCAAATACAGGTGTGCCAAGCGTGTAGCGTCATACCCGAGAAGACCCGAGGATGTAATCGCTGCCAAAAGGTGCTTCAACAAAGTACTGAGTAAAGGTTCTGAATACTTATGTAAATGTCAGATTTTTGCTTTGTCATTATGGCGTATTATGTGTAGATTGATGAGGAACAAAACTATTTAATCAATTTTAGAGTAAGGTTGTAACAAAATGTAGAAAAAGTCAAGGGGTCTGAACACTTTCCGAAGGCACAGTATATATATATATGTCGCCATTTCTCTTTTTCTGACCTGTCATCTCTAATGATTCTGTTTCCAAATGGCAGCTACTTTAAACCTGGAACTTAATTAGACTAAATAGGTGTTTCTTTTTTGCAAAGTGGGAACGATATGAACATTCACTTTCTTTCCTTCCTCTCCTTCCATGCTGTCGGCAGTTTTAGATCCAGTGCAAGGCGAGTAGGTATGGTCTCACTGATTATCACCCTCCACTCACCTGACAGTGTCATTACCCACTGGCTCTGGTTCGATAGCTCCCAGAAAGGCCTTTTCAAAGGAGTAGGTAGTATTTAATTAACAATGTTACAAACAGGGATATCTGAAGGCTGTGGAAGCAGTGGTAGGAAGGAAGAAAGGTATGATTGTAATTATACCACTGTGAAGCTAGCTGTATCACTCCAGACTTCTGAATATAATAAAGATGGCTGCTGATGTTGAGAAGTATTTAACAGCTTTCTTCAGAGAGGTGTGAGGAGTGTACATATTTGTGGCGGCTGATATTTGTACTTTTTTGAACTCCTGCTGGGCTATTTTCTTTTGTGTGTATCCTTTCAGGTAAAGGTTGAGAACACAGTAGCATTACTGACATGTAAGTTTCTCATCACAACTTTAATAACATTTGATTACAGATTCATAAGCTCCAATTACTATCAAACGTTAACTTGGTAGCTTCATAGTACCCTCTAAAATGTTTTTCTTCATGCGAGTGCATAAGAAGGTTTCCTTTTTCTACAGCTTGAGGAAAGGACTTGCATGACATTGTAGAATTAATTTATTTCTCTGATTTGAATCCTCCTTATGACTGATGTAACAGAGATTGGCTTAGCCACTACAAAATGGATGGTAGGCCTATCTGTCGCCAGAGAAAAACTCTGATTAACTCATTAAAAACGGCTGAATGTATAATTGATGCACAATTATGTAAATGTTATTACATTTTCATATCTTTTTCCAAGAAGAATTAAATACACCATATTGAAACTTTAATTATTTACAGCCAGAGAAGTGTGTGACAGAGACAGAGAATGATATGGCTGTTTGAATAGATTTAAATCTATCCAATTGTTTCGGGCAATGTTGGAAATCAATCTTGCCATTAATGGGTGATCAGACACGTTAACATTTCGACAGGCAGAGAAGTTATTTGAAAATGAATAATTGCAAGGTGTAGTCATTTCATAAATAATTCAATCTGTTTCAGTAATTGTGAGCATTTTGTTTTCTGCTAAACCAGTTGTAATAGGCGTAACATTGACCTCTGTTCAGTTTTGTAGTAGTCCTGTCTCGAGACCACATATTGAGTGTCTCGGTCTTGTCTTGGTGTCGGATACATTTTTAATGGGTGTTGACTCAGTCTCGGACAATGAGAACTCGTCATTTCTTCCCGAGACCAGCTGAGATCAGCGGACTAAAAACCTCATAATTATCCTTAAACTTTGCTGTGGTGTGTTCTTCAGTGGCTGTGGGCTTTAGTCATGTTAATTAAGACTAAGTTAGAGGGAATGATGCTTGTGTGGGGGTTGTCTGGGATTGATATTTTTATAACATGTGATGTAATGTCAGGTAGAACCTGACCCAGGAGTCATGACAATGCGATTGTTACACATATTAATATACGTGGAAAATATTATTAAGCTACATTTGTAAGATCATTGAAGATCGTGTGCAGATATGAGCATAATTATATCCACTGATGCTGCAGGTATCAGTTTTCTAGAAATGACAATGGTGATGTAAAATGTCTGATGTTTAACACAACTACATCCCACAGATACAGGAGAACACACCCCCCAAATCAGTCCCCAGCAAATCGGATGTTTACAGAAAATAATTGAAGCCACATTGACAAAAAAAAACACATGGAAATTCCCAAAAAAATGATTAAATCCTCCACGCCACTGTCACTGTCACGTTGGTATGAATGACTTGGGAGGCAGGCGCAGGAATGCGTAATAGTTTTTAAAATTATACCCAAACTACGGTGTGCTGTGTAAATGCACGGGGAGGAAGACCAAACAAACACTATACAAAAACACAGGGTAGTAACCCAAACAAATGAGCGAGGAGTACCTCAAATAAATAACACAAGCGCACAATGATTAACACACGGGACGAGACCCGTAATCATCTGCGCAATCCACAACGACACGAAAGCCAAAACACACAGCACAGGTACTCACACGCATCAACAGACATAGTAACAATAATCGACAGGACAATGGTAAACCAAGGACACACTTATACAATTACTAATCACTGGGAACAGGGGCCAGGTGTGCGTAATGAGAGTTCCAGAGGGATCTGTGACAGCCACTCCTCATTACCAACACTTTTTGACAGACCGGACCCTACATGATCTATTGTCACTCAATAAGCCATGTCAACTACCTTATTATTATATACATTTTGTAGCTTTTTTGTGATATCCAATTGGTAGTTACAGTCTTGTCCCATTGCTGTAACTCGGGAGAGGCAAAGGTCGAGAGCCATGCTTCCGCCGAAACACAACCCTGCCAAGCTGCGCTGCTTCTTGACATACTGCTCGTTTAACCCAGAAGCACCAATATCAAATCAAATGTATTTATATAGCCCTTCGTACATCAGCTGATATCTCAAAGTGCTGTACAGAAACCCAGCCTAAAACCCCAAACAGCAAGCAATGCAGGTGTAGAAGCAGGAAAAACTTGGCTAGGAAAAACTCCCTAGAAAGGCCAAAACCTAGGACAAAACCTAGAGAGGACCCAGGCTATGTGGGGTGGCCAGTCCTCTTCTGGCTGTGCCGGGTGGATATTATAAGAGAACATGGCCAAGATGTTCAAATGTTCATAAATGACCAGCATGGTCCAATAAGGCAGAACAGTTGAAACTGGAGCAGCAGTAAGGCCAGGTGGACTGGGGACAGCAAGGAGTCATCATGTCAGGTAGTCCTGAGGCATGGTCCTAGAATTAGAGAGAGCACACTTAAATTCACACAGGACACCGAATAGGACAGGAAAAGTACTCCAGATATAACAAACTGACCCTAGCCCCCCGACACATAAACTACTGCAGCATAAATACTGGAGGCTGAGACAGGAGGGGTCAGGAGACACTGTGGCCCCATCCGAGGACACCCCCGGACAGGGCCAAACAGGAAGGATATAACCCCACCCACTTTGCCAAAGCACAGCCCCCACACCACTAGAGGGATATCTTCAACCACCAACTTACCATCCTGAGACAAGGCTGAGTATAGCCCACAAAGATCTCCGCCATGGCACAACCCAAGAGGGGGCGCCAACCCAGACAGGACAATCACATCAGTGACTCAACCCACTCAAGTAACGCACCCCTCCCAGGGACGGTATGAGAGAGCCCCAGTAAGCCAGCCCCTGTAATAGGGTTAGAGGCAGAGAATCCCAGTTGGAAAGAGGGGAACCGGCCAGGCAGAGACATCAAGGGCGGTTCGTTGCTCCAGAGCCTTTCCGTTCACCTTCCCACTCCTGGTCCAGACTACACTCAATCATATGACCCACTGAAGAGATGAGTCTTCAGTAAAGACTTAAAGGTTGAGACGGAGTTTGCGTCTCTGACATGGGTAGGCAGACCTACTATGTTGTAGGAAAAACCGTACAAATGGCGACCGTTTCAGCATGCATGCACCTGCCACAGGAGTCGCTAGAGCGCGATGGGACAAGGATATCCCAGCCGGCCAAACCATCTTCTAACCCAGAGGACGTTGGGCCAATTGTGCGCCGCCTCATGGGTCTTCCGGTCGGCTGCGACATAGCCTAGGGTTGAACCCGGGTGTCTTGTAACCACCTCAAGCGCCTTAGACCTCATTGCCACTTGGGAGACCCAGCTAACAATGTTTTGATTGGTAAATTAGTCTAGCCAGATATCTAAACTTGTAGTTATCATGGATGAATATTGAGCGGGCAAACAGGACATGTGCACGTTGATTTTGTTAGTCACTCTCACTCAGATATCATATTAACATGGCAAGTCATGGCAAAATGTGTAGAATTGCAGGAAATTAACTTTAAAACTGCAAAGATTTCTCTCCAACCAAATCTCGCATGTTTTCAAGAGCTTGGGTCCCATTGAAAACACAGAATTTCTAATTTGGGTCTCAGACTGAAAAAGTTTCTGAACCCCTGGTCTAAAGAATCCCTGTGTTCTTCGGAAATAAGACCACAGAAATGCTGGACACTATTATTATGGCGGCGATTTAAACACAATTGTAACCATGGTCTTGAATTGGAGTAAGATTTTTCTGGTCTTGGTCTTGACTCGGTCTCGCTTTAGATAGTCTCGAAAAGAAACCTGCGTCTGTTACGTTTAATATGGCATGACAGATAAACACTAGTCTGCTGTAAACCGGTGGGGCTGGCACCAACTAATATACCCCGTTCAAAGGCACTTACATATTTTCTCTTGCCCATTCATCCTCTGAATAGCACACATGTCGTGTCCCTTCCCCTTCATCTACATTGATTAAAATGGATTAAACAGGTGACATCGATAAGGGATCATAGCTTTCATCTGGACTCACCTGTTCAGTCTGTGTTTTGTACACTGTGTATATTACAATATTATTCTAACACAAATCAACAAATCCATGACTTAATAGATAAATACATGAATAGACACCTTCATAAACCACATGCAACTGTGTCCTGGACTTTCTGACGGGCCGCCCCAGGTGGGGAAAGTAGGAAACAACATCTCCACCTCGCTGACCCTCACCACCGGGGCCCCACAAGGGTGCATGCTCAGCCCCCTCCTGTACTCCCTGTTCACCCACGACCGTGTGGCCATGCACGCCTCCAACTCAATCATCAAGTTTGCAGAGGACACAACAGTAGTTGGCTTGATTACCAACAACGACAAGACAGCCTACAGGGAGGAGGTGAGGGCACTCGGAGGGTGGTGTTTTCCCTCTCTCCCCCCTCCCCTCTCCCCTCTCAGAAGGCTGACATCCAGGAACTTAAGACGGTTTAAGGACAGGACATTTTAAGAATCTGTCCACCGTTCCATGCATGATACTAAGATTTTTTTATTTTTAAGAAACTAATATCTCTCTCCCTCGTCCATACTTGACATTTGATACAACGATACAATTAATTTATTTTCCCACTTTTTGTTACGTTACAGCTTTACTCTTAAATTGATTAAATATTTGTTTGTTTTTATCCTCAATCTACACACAATACCTCATCCTGATAAAGTGAAATCAGGCTTTTACCTTATTTGCATAAGTATTCAGACCCTTTGCTATGAGATTCAAAATTGAGCTCAGGTGCATCCTGATTCCATTGATCATCCTTGAGATGTTTCTACAACTTCACTGGAGTCCACCTGTGGTTAATTCAATTGATTGGATATGATTTGGAAAGGCACACACCTGTCTATATAATGTCCCACAGTTGACAGCGCATGTCAGAGCAAAAACCAGGCCATGAGGTTGAAGGAATTGTCCGTAGAGCTCCGAGACATAAAGGGTACCAAAAAATGTCTACAGCATTGAAGGTCCCCAAGAACACCGTGGCCTCCGTCACTCTTAAATGGAAGAAGTTCGGAACCACCGAGACTCTTCCTAGAGCTGGCCGCCCGGCAAAACTGAACACCGGGCAGAAGGACCTTGGTCAGGGAGGTGACCAAGAACCCATTTTCACTCTGACAGAGCTCCAGAGTTCCTCTGTGGAGATGGAAGAACCTTCCAAAAAGACAGCCATCTCTGCAGCACTCCACCAATCAGGCCTTCATTGTAGAGTGGCCAGACGGAAGCCACTCCTCAATAAAAGGCACATGACCTCTTGCTCGCTTTGAGTTTGCCAAAAGGCACCTAAACGACTTTCAGTCTATGAGAAATGAAATTCTCTGGTCTGATGAAACCACGATTGAACTCTTTTGGTCTAAATGCCAAGCGTCACATCTCAAGGAAACCTGGCACCAACCCTACGGTGAAGCATGGAGGTGGCAGCATCATGCTGTGGGGATGTTTTTCAGCGGCAGGGACTGGGAAACTAGTCAGGATTGAGGGAAAGATGAACGGAGCAAAGTACAGAGAGATCCTTGATGAAAGCCTACACCAGAGTTCCCAGGACCTCAGACTGGGGGGAAGGTTAACCTTCCAACAGGACGACCCTAAGCACACAGCCAAGACAAGGCAGGAGTGGCTTCAGGACAAGTCTTGTAGCGTCATACCCAAGAAGACTCGAGGCTGTAATCGCTGCCAAAGGTGCTTCAACAAAGTACTGAGGAAAGGGTCTGAATACTTATGTAAATGTATTATTTCAGTTACCTGTTTTCTAGAAATCTGATGCATTGCCATTATGGGGTATTGTGTGTGGAGGGAAATGAGGGAAAAAAACAATTTAATGTTTTAGAATAAGGCTGTAACATAACAAAATGTGGAAAAAGTCAAGGAGTCTGAATACTTTCTGAATGTACTGTATAAGCTGTGTGGTGTGCTGTAAATGTAAATGTGGGGTGAACCTTTACCTCCAAACTCTTGATCAGAGCTGGATAGCCATACACTATGGTTGCTGAGATGAAGGCCCATAGGCTGTGGTGTGGCTGTTATTCTCTGGCCAAAGACAGACCTCCTTTCTGTGGAATTTAAAGACACTGCCAGGTCTTCGTCTGAGGTCTACTAAATGGAGTTAGACTGTAGTCAGAATACTAGAAATGCCTTGAAAGTGTTGTTGTTAGGTTGCTGAGGGCTTTGTGGTTTTGTTTGTGTATGGCGAAGCACTGCATGGATATACATTAGGGGAATTGAATGCACTCTACAGCAGACACATCAACTGCCCCAAGAGTACTTTCTGGAGGGTCAATAAAAATAAATAGCCATGACAATGGGATAAGGTATAACATTATATTACAAGTATATAATTAGATTTGATGAACGTAAATGTGACTACATTAAACTAGATTACATTTAAATGGCATTATCATGGTCATAAAATGGGTAACTTACCTTTCAGTGGGCATGGCAACACATTTCAACGCAATTAGTAGCAGCAGATATTATGATATATATATATATATTTTTTTTTTGGTATAACAATGCAGTAATTCCTTTGTAAACATAAGACACCACTTCCCTTTGGCCATGTTCTCTTAGTAACACAGTGCTTTCAGACCTGTGGTCACAAAGGGTTAGCAAATGGAACGCAAGGCAGGGAATCCACTGAAAAGAACTGCAATATTCAGCCCATCTTCTCAACTTGCAGCAGAGGAGAAGAACCTTGCTAGCTACAACTCGGTCAAATTTACTGGAGGTAGCTATTCATCTGAAGTCATTTGTTTCTGTCTGCCGCAACGCCTTTGGAAAAATACATTTTAGATTTCCACTTTTTCTGTGGGTCACTTGTCACTGGGTCTGTGTTGTTGAAGCTTTGCCGCTTCACCAGAGCTGGTCCTCACGCACGGAGCCCGGCCTCACCAGCCTCACCTACACGTGTTAGCAGCAGGAAATTAGATTGCACATGGCACCCACTCAAGTATGTAAGCAATAAGAAGAAAACTATTCAAAGACAGGGAGGGAAGGTATGATATGAGGAGCACGTGTAGGGCAGGTTGATGATTGTTGGGATGAGTCTAGTCTTGGAGGCAGAACTGAAGGATCAAAATGTGACCCACCACCTCAATTTGGTCTTATGTGGCAACGCTTTAAATGTTGTTTATTTCACAGGATAAATGTACAGACTCAGAGCTACAAAATGGTATACCATAGACTGCAGTTGAGGAACAATGTGAAAGTAATTCTGCTTTGTGAAATTTGATAAGCTTGTGAGAAAATAGCCCTTGAATGTTTTGGTACACCTAGTGGAGAGCGCTTCTTGGTCTACACCCATTCAGCATCCTTCACACCCTCTTAAACTTTAGACCTAACCGTCTCTTTATTAGGATTCACATGCGAGGCCATGTGCTAAAGAGAGTGAGTAAGGTAGTGTAGTAAACAACCAAATATTTCAAGGCTAAAAGTGGTGAAAGTGGTAGCAAAAAAATAGTAGTAAAAATACACTTTATCTAGTCCTTGGTCTATATCCTAATCTGACTTTGGTGCAGGTCATGTTGTTCTTCACATTACTGTCTCTGGTAAACACACACAATGTAAAATAAAATCGAAGTTTATTTATCACATTTGTTATTTGTTACATACAGAAGGTGTAAACTGTACAGTGAAATGGTTACTTGCATATTTGCATAGTAGAAATATCAAAAATACAATGTGTCAATATACAAAATATTGTATGAATATTATATTATGTTTACTCAGACACACTTGTCTAAATTCATGGGTAATGTCAAAGAAAGGCTATAACTACTACCCAGCCACATCTAGCTAAGTGGATGGGTCTCTATTGTCTAGATATGTACACGTTCATGAAATACAATAGATGGCTGTAATCATCCCCAGACACACCTAACTAACTCTTATGCCTCAGCCGGATCGCCAGGCTCCCCTGCCTCAGCCGGCTGGTCGGGCTTTCATGCCTTCGCCGGATCGCCAGGCTCCCCTGCCTCAGCCGGCTGGTCGGGCTTTCATGCCTTCGCCGGATCGCCAGGCTCCCCTGCCTCAGCCGGCTGGTCGGGCTTTCATGCCTTCGCCGGATCGCCAGGCTCCCCTGCCTCAGCCGGCTGGTCGGGCTTTCATGCCTTCGCCGGATCGCCAGGCTCCCCTGCTTCCAGCCGGCGACAGGTAATATTGTGAATTTTTCAGCACATATGTGGCAATTCTTTATTTCAGAAGGAGCCAGTAAAACTAGTGCACTCTATGTGCTCTAGGTCATTGGACACCATTAGACATGCACGTGGTTATTCTTGTAACTGTTATGGCCAACTATGGTTACACCTCTTGGGTTTTTTTCCAGAACAGGGGGTGTCCCTTTCAGAGGAGTCAGCAGGATAACATCTATTGGTTATTCCAAGGTCTGTTGCTATGGTCCTACATGCATGAAACTATTTCTGTGACTCTACAGGTTGCATGTCCTAATATGAAGGCAGTGTGATAACTGTGGCTAAATGCCAGGGGTGATGAGCCATTAAGAGGAGTTACTATGAGTATGACGTAAGGAGGACAAGTGTATAAAACATGTGTGCCAACGCTGGAAGGTAGTTGTTTCCATGGTTCCCACTCAGCCTTTATTTTGAAGCCATAAAAAGTATATTTGAACTCACAGGCTCCGGTATTTGTGAAATATGATTGACCAAATATTTTCACAACATTAACCGCGTATCAGCAGGGGTGAATGGTCTGCTCCTGATCCCCGGGATCATTCCTTGGGTTGGCGTCCTGCAGCTGGAGCCGAGCGCTCTAGGTCGCTACGCTCCCGCACCTCAGTCGGACTGACAGGTTTCCCGCGCCTCATCAGAGGTGACTAGTCCGCTCTGATACTCAGAATCGTCATTTTGGCTGGAGCCGCACGTCAGGGGAAGGGGTACTGTCACGTGTGCTCCTTCTCCAACCTCTAGGTCACCAGGCTGCTTGTTATGGCGCACACCTGTCACCATCATTACGTGCACCTGCGCATCATCAGACTCACCTGGACTCACTTCCCTGATTACTTTCCCTATATATGTTCCTCTCTTTGGTTCCTTCCCTAGGCGTTATTGTTTCTGTCCTTGTGTCATGTCTGTGCGTTGTCCGTGTTTCTTATTTTGTATTATGTTGTGTTTATTTATTAAAACACTCACTTTAGTAGTTCCCTTATGCGTCGAGGATTCATAGAATCATATTGTCTATATCATACATTTTTTATATACTTTGTAATGATAATTTCAGTTATTAGTCTAAAGTGCATATTAAGTTCCTTCAACATACAGCTCCATTCTTCAAACAGACACGTCAAGTATATCTTTATATTCTGTTTTGACTTTAAGACTCTTCTACCAATGGCAGGGGCGAACTGGAATTTCAGGGAAATTTTAGATGGGCGGGTCCATTTTTTGTCCAGTGGGCATGCATACTGTAACTTGAGTTTTTTTGCGCAAAATGTGCCGGTATGGGGCCTAGAGGAAAAAAATGGTCTGGTGTGTTAGAAAAGTCAGGGCCGATTTCTGGTCCCAGTCCGCCCCTGAACAATGGACTCATGTTTTTATTAGACCTGTACCAATATGGGCACATATGCATCTCATCTCAACAGACAAGAGAGGGTATACATTTTTACAGTATACAGTGTGAATGAATGACAAGGTGATATCAAACTTTGCCCTCATTAAAAACACTAGGATGTACTGTATCTCCTGGATACTGGCTAGACGTGTCGATCAAATATGTCCAGTGGCGATTTTAGCATGTAAATCTTGGTGGCGCAACAAAAAAAGTGGAATTCATTCCAGCAAAGCCACTACACAACACTAAACAATACATTAATTGCACTATAATGGTGACAAACAGTGCCCAAAAACTGTTAGGGCCTATGTAAAGCTGTCTCAACAGCAGTCCCAACATCTTACCACTGCTACACCTGGCTATCAGCAGAGCCTTGTCTGGCAGTGAAACAGTTTATTCAGCCTCATTTACTGCCTTTTAATAAAACATAACTGATATGGCTGACTTGCTTAAAATAAATCCTCTTAAGGATCCGCCCCTTTTTTCCAATTTTCACCTAAAATGTCATACCTAAATCTAACTGCCTGTAACTCAGGCCCTGAAGCAAGAATATGCATATTCTTGGTACCATTTGAAAGGAAACACTTTGAAGTTTGTGGAAATGTGAAAAGAATGTAGGAGAATATAACACAATAGATCTGGTAAAAGATAATACAAAGAAAAAAACAACCATTCTTTTGAATTTTTTTGTACCATCATCTTTGAAATGCAAGAGAAAGGCCATAATCTATTATTCCATCCCAGCTGCAATTTCCACTAGATGGCAGCAGTGTATGTGCAAAGTTTTAGACTGATCCCATGAACCATTGCATTTCTGTTCAAACTGTTGTATCTAGACTGCCCAAATGTGCCTAATTTGTTTATTAATAACTTTTCATGTTCAAAAATGTGCACTCTCCTCAAACAATAGCATGGCATTCTTTCACTCTAATAGCTACTATAAATTGGACAGTGCAGTTAGATTAACAAGAATGTAAGCGTTCTGCCAATATCAGATGTGTTTAGGTTCTGGGAAATGTTCTTGTTACTTACAACCTCATGTTAATCGCATTAGTCTACATTAGCTCAACCGTCCCGTGGATGGGACACTGATCCCGAAGAAACAAATGTGGTTTCTTATTACTATTGAGATGTACAAACTATGGCATAAGGGGACGACAAGAAAATAAGAGGCTATCTGTAATTTCGATTAAGACAATGAGCAAGCTAGGACGGATGTAACGGTAGTCAATACAACTATTTGTTTAGCACTTTTGAAATGTAGAGCGACAGGATTCAGAACATGGGTCGTTCTTACTGTGCTCTCCCTGTACACCAAGTTAGAACTTTAGGATAAATAAAGGGGGCATATAAGCAGACAATGAAAGTTCTTACAATATCCGATGATTACATTTCTCTAAAACAGCTTATAGGCTACAACAGAACAGTCAGATCAGCAGGTGAAATTAAGAGGGGTAAATAGACCAAATTATCAAATCAAATCAAACTTTATTTGCCACAAGTGCCGAATACAACAAGTGTAGACTTTACCATGAAATGCTTACTTACAAGCCCTTAACCAACAGTGCAGTTCAAGAAGAATAAAATATTTACCATGTAGGCTAAAATAAAAAGTAGCACAATAAGAATAACAGTAATGAGGGAATATACAGGGGGCACCTGTACCGAGTCACTGTGCAGGGGTACAGGCTAGTTGAGGTAATCTGTACATGTAGGTGGGGGCGAAGTGACTATGCATAGGTAACAAACAAATAGCGAATAGGAGCAGTGTACAAGGGGGGGGTGTCAATGTAAATTGTCCGGTGCCGATTTTTATGAATTGTTCGGCAGCCTAATGGCTTGGGGTAGAAGCTGTTGAGGAGCCTTTTGTCCTAGACTTGGCGCTCTGGTAACGCTTGCCGTGCGGTAGCAGAGAAAACAGTCGATAACTTGGCTGACTGGAGTCTCTGACAATGTTATGGCCTTTCCTCTGACGCCGCCTATTATATAGGTCCTGGATGTCAGGAAGCTAGGCCCCAGTGATGTACTGGGACGTTCACACTACCCTCTGTAGCGCCTTACGGTCAGATGCCGAGCAGTTGCCTTACCAGGCGGTGATGCAACCAGTCAGGATGCTCTAGATGGTGCAGCTGTATAACCTTTTGAGGATCTGGGGACCCATGCCAAACATTTTCAGTCTCCTGAAGGGGAAAAGGTTTTGTCGTGTCCTCTTCACGACTGTCTTGGTATGTTTGGACCATGATGGTTTGTTGGTGATGTGGACACCAAGGAACTTGAAACTCTCGACCTGCTCCACTACAGCCCCGTCGATGTGAATGGCCTGTTCGGCCCGCCTTTTCCTGTAGTCCACGATCAGCTCCTTTGTCTTGCTCACATTGAGGGAGAGGTTGTTGTCCTGGCACCACACTAACAGTTTGCAAACTGATATGTGACACGTGTTAATGCCAAAATAACCTCCAAAACAGGCAAGCCTCCCCCACACACACACAAAAAATATATACAGTGAGGGAAAAAGGTATTTGATCCCCTGCTGATTTTGTACGTTTGCCCACTGACAAAGAAATGATCAGTCTATAATTTTAATGGTAGGTTTATTTGAACAGTGAGAGAAAGAATAACAACAAAAAAATCCAGAAAAAACGCATGTCCAAAATGTTAGAAATTGATTTGCATTTTAATGAGGGAAATAAGTATTTGACTCCCTCTCAATCAGAAAGATTTCTGGCTCCCAGGTGTCTTTTATACAGGTAACGAGCTGAGATTAGGAGCACACTCATTAAGGGAGTGCTCCTAATCTCAGTTTGTTACCTGTATAAAAGACACCTGTCCACAGAAGCAATCAATCAATCAGATTCCAAACTCTCCACCATGGCCAAGACCAAAGAGCTCTCCAAGGATGTCAGGGATAGATTGTAGACCTACACAAGGCTGGAATGGGCTACAGGTGACAACAGTTGGTGCAATTATTCGCAAATGGAGGAAACACAAAATAACTGTCAATCTCCCTCGGTCTGGGGCTCCATGCAAGATCTCACCTCGTGGAGTTGCAATGATCATGAGAACGGTGAGGAATAAGCCCAGAACTACATTGCCTTGTCAATGATCTCAAGGCAGCTGGGACCATAGTCACCAAGAAAATAATTGGTAACACATTACGCCGTGAAGGACTGAAATCCTTCAGCACCCGCAAGGTCCCCCTGCTCAAGAAAGCACATATACATGCCTGTCTGAAGTTTGCCAATGAACATCTGAATGATTCAGAGGACAACTGACTGAAAGTGTTGTGGTCAGATGAGACCAAAATGGAGCGCTTTGGCATCAACGCCGTGTTTGGAGGACGAGGAATGCTGCCTATGACCCCAAGAACACCATCCCCACCATCAAACATGGAGGTGGAAACATGCTTTGGGGGTGTTTTTCTGCTAAGGGGACAGGACAACTTCACCGCATCAAAGGGACAATGGACGGGGCCATGTACCGTCAAATCTTGGGTGAGAACCTCCTTCCCTCAGCCAGGGCATTGAAAATGGGTCGTGGATGGGTATTCCAGCATGACAATGACCCAAAACACACGGGCAAAGCAACAAAGGAGTGGCTCAAGAAGAAGAACATTAAGGTCCTGGAGTGGCCTAGCCAGTCTCCAGACCTTAATCCCATAGAAAATATGTGGAGGGAGCTAAAGGTCCAAGTTGCCAAACGTCAGCCTCGAAACCTTAATGACTTGGAGAAGATCTGCAAAGAGGAGTGGGACAAAATCCCTCCTTAGATGTGTGCAAACCTGGTGGCCAACTACAAGAAACGTCTGACCTCTGTGATTGCCAACAAAGGTTTTGCCACCAAGTACTAAGTCATGTTTTGCAGAGGGGTCAAATACTTATTTCCCTCATTAAAATGCAAATAAATGTATAACATTTTTGACATGAGTTTTTCTGGATTTTTGTTGTTGTTATTCTTTCTCTCACTGTTCAAATAAACCTACCATTAAAATTATACTGATCATTTCTTTGTCAGTGGGCAAACGTACAAAATCAGCAGGGGATCAAATACTTTTTTCCCTCACTGTATAATGTACTTTATTTTTCATAGGGCTCTGCCCCACCTGCGTTTGCCACTGAATATGTCTATTAGTAGGAGGGGTGGTGCGTGCATGCATGTGTGAGTGCGGGCCTGCGCATGCGTGCGTTTATGTGTGTGGAGGTTGATTGGCTCTCTGCCAGGTCTAAATTGCCGCCTGTGAGTGTCTCCTAGCCATATGGGTCTATGTGTAGCGAGCTAAATGGGACCCAGTGCAGGTTAAGATGTGTCACATTTAACTGGGGATTAATTGGTGCTGGGAATGGACCATGCCATCTGTGCAATCAGCCTGTTCTTTCTGTGGTGAGAGTCCAATTCCCTTCCTACTCCCCCTAACGCTCCTCCTCCTATGTTCTGGGGGAGCACTGCTTCGCCCCATAGAGAATTGGAGGCTGGGGATAAGAATGGGGATTTGGGGGTGGGAGGACCACCAATGTGTTCCCTGTGCTCTGAACAGCGGGTGTGTGTGCAAGTAATCGGCCATTGAAAACGTAGAAATGGATTATCTGGGACAGTATTCCTATATGCATTTTTCTCTCTCTTTACTTCTCTTGCCCTCTTTTTTGTCTCATCCTCTCTTCATGCAATCCCATCTTTTCAGAGCCAGTATAAATGACTGGCCACGACACCTTTCCCCCTTCTTTGTAAATAACCTAAGCATTCTACTTTCTTTGTGGAATTTTTTTTTTTTGGTGAATGAATATTTTGCTCTGAATGTGAATATTTAAAAGGTAATCTTTTAATGGGAGATGATTTATGAATGTAAGAAAACAGTCTGGAATTTGATAACCCATTATGTTAGATCTCATGCATTTATCCCACCAAAAATCCACAGTACAAATTCTGATACAAAGGCTGCTACTGCCTTCTACTTACAATCATCAAAGTTCAAGTCTTATGTATTTTTAGTGGTACAATGTAGCACAAATGTTTATCATTCAGTTCAAAAGACATTTGCAAAAATGATTCTGGTTAACACATTGTTTTAAATAAATGTAATGGAAATCCACCACGCAAAAGGTTTCTGATTTTTTTCTCTCGATCAGTGTTCTCCTTATCCACTGTTTATATAGTGCATTCAGAAAGTATTCAGACCCCTTGACTTTTTCCACATTTTGTTACGTTATAGCCTTATTTGAAAATGTATTAAATCGTTTTTTTCCCTCATCAATCTACACACAATACCCCATAATGACAAAGCAAAAACTGGTTTTTAGAAATGTTTACAAATTTATTACAAATAAAAAAACTTAAATATCACATTTACATATGCATTCAGACCCTTTAATCAGTACTTTGTTGAAGCACTTTTGGCAGCAATTACAACCTTGAGTCTTCTCGGTATGACTCTACAAGCTTGGCACACCTGCATTTGGGGTGTTTCTCCCATTCTTCTCTGCAGATCCTCCAAGCTCTGTCAGGTTGGATAGGGAGCGTCGCTGCACAGCTATTTTCTGGTCTCTCCAGAAATGTTTGATCGGGTTCAAGTCCGGGCTCTGCCTGGGCCACTCAAGGACATTCAGAGACTTGTCCTGAAGTCACTCCTGCATTGTCTTGGCTTTGTGCGTAGGGTCATCCTGTTGGAAGGTGAGCGCTCTGAAACAGGTTTTCATTACGGATCTCTCTGTACTTTGCTCTGTTTCTCTTTCCCTCGATCCTGACTAGTCTCCCTGTCCCTGCCGCTGAAAAACATCCCCACAGCATGATAATGCCGCCACCATGCTTCACCATAGGGATGGTGCCAGGTTTTCTCCAGACGTGACACTTGGAATTCAGGCCAAAAAGTTCAATCTTGGTTTCATCAGACCAGAGAATCTTGTTCGTCATGGTCTGAGATTCTTTAGGTGCCTTTAGGCAAACTCCAAGCGGGCTGTCATGTGCCTTTTACTGAGGAGTGGCTTCCGTCTGGCCACTCTACCATCAAAGCCTGATTGGTGGAGTGCTGCAGAGATGGTTGTCCTTCTGGAAGTTTCTCCCATCTCCACAGAGGAACTCCGAAGCTTTGTCAGAGTGAACATCAGGTTCTTGGTCACCTCTCTGACCAAGGTCCTTTTCCTCAGATTGCTCAGTTTGGCCGGGCGGCCAGCTAAAGGAAGAGTCTTGGTGGGTCCAAACTTCTTCCATTTAAGAATGATGGAGGCCACTGTGATCTTGGGGACTTACAATGCTGCAGACATTTTTTGGTACCCTTCAACAGTTCTGTGCTTCCACACAATCCTGTCTCAGAGCTCTACGGACAATTCCTTTGACCTCATGGCTTGATTTTTGCTCTGACATGCACTGTCAACTGTGGGACCTTATATAGACAGGTGTGTGCCTTTCCAAATCATGTCCAATCAATTGAATTTACCACAGGTGGACTCTAATCAAGTTGCAGAAACATCTTAAGGATGATGAATGGAAACAGGATGCACCTGAGCTCATTTTCGGGTCTCATAGCAAAGGGTTTGAATATTTCTTTAAATAAGGTATTTCTGTTTTAGTTTTTTTATAAATTTGCTGAAATGTCTAAAAACGTGTTTCTCTTTGTCATTATGGGGTATTGTTTGTAGACTGAAGAGGAAAACATTTAATATAATCTATTTTAGAATAATGCTGTAACGTAACAAAATGTGGAAAAAGTCAAGGGGTCTGAATAATTTCCAAATGCACTGTAAATGCCTGCACCTGTAAGCGCTGGCGCAGCTTCACTCAGGGATAATTGCTACCTAGAACAACGAGATGAAAATCATTGTTTTCATTCTTCAAACAATTACATGTGGTCCTAGATCCTTGTAACGGTGAAATAATCAGAGATAACAAAAACGACTCAAGATAGACCCACCGAGACAATTGCTTTCTAGACCTTGAAAGACTCTTATGTGACATGAAGATCACTTTAATGTCCGTTGAAATCACAAAGGGTAGAGCAGTGCAACCATCAAAAAGAAAAAAATGGTTTAGAAGTAGTTGCCATTTTGTGATGTAGGCTTCTTTACATTAAATAAATGGAACAACTAAGAATTAGGAAAATAAATGGAGTGTTTTTTTTTTATGTTGCACACTTGAGGTTGTACACCCGGATATGTATAATTCAATTCTATTCATGGTGCAAAATGTATATTCCAGATATAGTGTCTGTACTACTGTTGGCAATTGTCCGTCTGTGAACAGTAACTTGGAACAGTACTGTGTCAACCTTTGTCCAGGTAAAAACTGTTATTGGCCCAAAAGTGTTTTGCCAATGTCAAGAACGGTTTAAATGAAAATGCATTGTACCACACAAATAGATGTATAAGCCCCCCCCAAAATATAAAAAACTGCGTATCTGCCACAGGCTTCTGGAAACTCAAATTAGATATACAATAAACCAGAAAAAGTCGCTGTTAGAAATTCTTAAGAAGTCTTTCATCCTCTTACTCATTGGCCATCCCACTGCCCTCTTGTGGTCAGGTACATATTTCAGGCAGGTTGACGTCGCCTGTAGTATTTCTGCCTCAAGCCAATGATTCGCTACGACTCACACACCTGCTGTAAAGGGGAAAAACAAATATTAGCTAGAGAAGGTATTCAAATGTCATGTAAAATGTCATGATTTGGGCCTATAATGACGCTGCAAAGGCCCTCTTTCCTTTCATATTTATTGTTGATAAGAGTCCATTTGTCAGGGTTCTATATAGAACCCAAAATCTGTACTTTATAAGCAACACACCATGACTAATTTAGAAGTGAAACAAGTATAGTACTAGTTTACCGCTGTCATTGCTCTATTCACCTGGTCCATGATGACTCCCCCCCCAGCTTTGAGATATCTGTAATTATACGAAATGACACTAATGCATTACACATGTACAGGATTTTAAAAATCTAATGCTACATGGCAATATGTCATTCAACTCATACCAATGAAACATTTCATTTCTCACCATTAGCTCACCACGACTGTCCTCTAAAAAGGTCACATATCTGACAAAGGAGATAAAGGACTTTTAAAAAATGTATTCTGAAAACAAAATAGTTTTCAATTTGTTCACTTCCAAATATAAGTCTACTTTCAATATCATTTAAAATGGTTTAAAAAGAAATGTCATACTTGCTTCCAGTATATGAAAAGTGTCTGATCCTTTGCAGTGCTTTGACAAGGGGGATAACTCATCTGAAGAGGCAAAAGGAGACTGCGGTCTCCCACATGACCTATCTCTAGAGCATGAAGCTCAAGATTCTCTGCAGTAAAATGTTGGACAACATCATGGCATTTCTTGGTACAATTAGAATAATTTTCCCAAATACATTGATCAAGAACAAGGAGTTGGCTCACGTTGTGAAGGGTCCTCCTCACTAATCACTTGGTGGCTTGCGTGATGTTTTAGTTTGCCATTTATCCTCACCACCAATACTTGGAGTTTTAGCCTTTGATTCTTGGTGACTCTGGCATAGGATTTCTGCCGCGTCGGAACAGATTTTTTAAATGTTAAAGTACACATATTTGTAAGGCAACATCAACAATCAAGTGTCTACCAAAATGTAAACCACCATTCTAAATGGAGAGTTTCATACTTGTGTCTGTCACAGGAAAAGGGTCTGATCCTTTGCAGCGATTTGGTGAGGGGGATCCCTCAATTAAGGCAGAAGGAGACCTCAAGCCCTAATGCTCCGGGGTTAAGCCATGTAAGAGACCAATATGATTCTCTGCAAGAAAAGATTGGACAACATCATGCCAATTGTTTTTACAATTGGCATGCCTTTTTCAAATTCAATGATTAAGAATAAGGAGTTGCCTGTTTCTACACACATTTCTGATGTGTTCAAGTTTTATTGATGTGGAAGAAGACTTAGTCATCACATCACCAAACGTTAAACAAAACTTCTACAACATGTCAAAGTTACCCTCTCAAGGCCATACCCATTAGCCTGGAAATCCAGATGGATTTCAGCTCAGCTTCACATTAGTTTTACTACATGAACAAATGGTGACACATGGATTGATTCCATCTGGGTTGAGGCTAACTTCCCACTAGCCACATGCTTGTAGATCAGTTCAAGTGATAGGATCAAATGTCCTCCCGGTCTAACAAAAGGCAAGGTGGTTGTTCAGAGGCTAGGGTTTAGGGACAAGGGCTTGATTAGTAACTGACATAGTAGCCTGCTATACTTACACAACTTGGACACAATAGGGGCTGGAGGTAGATTACATTCCTCATGCGATTCTAATCACACATTTACCAGATGTCAGTTTTATTCTCAGAAGCGAGAGGGTGTGGACCAATCCTTTATTGTCTTATTGATTTGAGAGCCACCACACAGTTTGGTCTTTGATCCAACGCTCTGGAATAGCACCTTCCTTCTCATTTCCCATCCACACAGCTCTAGCCCACATCCTGAGATTAGAACCTGCGGAAATAGACAGACAAAATAATATAAGCTATAATTGCAAACAAAACTATTCTAATATATCTGATTTTACTTGGCAAACCCGCAGAGGGACCACTATATCTTGCCTATGATAGGGCATACAGCCTAGCTAATGAGGTCCTCGGGAAAATAATTTATTCAGCAGAAATTTGAGACAGTTGTGATATTTAAGTCTTTGGAGGCACATGGAAGAATGTAGAAGATGTCAGTTTGAGGTGATTGACTTCACAGACAAGGTTGTCATCTCATTTATTTGACAAATGCATATTTAATCCTGGAGGAGGAAGCAACCATCTAGCATGTTATTCTTGATGTCTGTTCTTGGCAATATGTTTCACTTTGCCTGATTCAGACAGCCTCGTCACTTGCACCAATGGATTATGTATCAGGTATGAAGATAAGACCCAGACCACATCTAATAAACAATAGTTTAATATTCCAACAGGGGCAGGCAATAGACAGGTCAAGACAGGCAGGGGTCAGTAATCCAGAGGTGGGTCAGTGGTACCGGGCGCTAGGTAGGCAGGCTCAGGGTCAGGCAGAGGTCAGTAATCCAGACGGGGCAGTGGTACCGGGCGCTAGGTAGGCAGGCTCAGGGTCAGGCAGAGGTCAGTAATCCAGAGGTGGGGCAGTGGTACTGGGCGCTAGGTAGGCAGGCTCAGGGTCAGGCAGAGGTCAGTAATCCAGAGGTGGGGCAGTGGTACTGGGCGCTAGGTAGGCAGGCTCAGGGTCAGGCAGGGGTCTGTAATCCAGAGGTGGGGCAGTGGTACTGGGCGCTAGGTAGGCAGGCTCAGGGTCAGGCAGAGGTCAGTAATCCAGACGGGGGCAAAGGTACAGGTCGGCAGGCAGGCTCAGGCGGAGTGGTCAGGCAGGCGGGCTCGGAGTCAGGACAGGCAAGGGTCAAAACCAGGAGGGCGAGCGAAGAGAGACTGGAAACCGCAGGCGCTAAGACACGAACCGCTGGTTGACTTGAACAAACAAGACAAACTGGCAACAGACAAACAGAGAACACCGGTATAAATACACAGGATATAATGGGGAAGATGGGCGACACCTGGAAGGGGGTGGAGACAATCACAAAGACAGGTGAAACAGATTAGGGTGTGACGTTATATGGGCTTTTGATGGCACGTTTAAACCACTGCAAATGGTTTTCAAACAAAGCAATTTAAAAAAATATATTTGAACCTTTATTTAACTAGGCAAGTAATTTAAGAACAAATTCCCATTTACGATGACGGCCTACTCCAGCCAAACCCTAACCCGAACGACGCTGGGCCAATTGTGCTCCGCCCTATGGGACTCCCAATCACTGCCGCTTGTGATACAGCCTGGAATCAAACCAGGGTCTGTAGTGATGCCTCTACCACTGAGAAGCAGTGCTTTAGACCGCTGCGCCACTCGGGAGTCTGAGTGGTCAAGGTCATTGAGTGAGCAGTTGTGAAATGCAACATCACATCTGCCATGTGAGTGAGACCATGTGCATCGTACACTGTGATTGCATCAACATAGACACTCTTTCTCATCTCAACAAAGTGCATCATCATCTGTTTGGCATAATCAAGGTAATGCCTCCTCCTGTCATCTGAATCTAGCAAAATTGACATGCCCTCACTGAGGGACATAATGTGGACCTTTGTGGAAACATCCTTAAATACTATGGGACCCGTGTAGAGCAAGAACTACTTGTACTCAGTGGACTTCCATCGGTCAAGTTCTGCCAGTGACACGTTGGCAATATGCCTCAACAGAATATCAGAGCCTCTGGAAACTTGGTTTTCTAAGAGGAAGACAGTCTGCATGTTCTAGGCCGGGGGTATTCAACTCTTACCCTACGGGGTCCGCAGCCTGCTGGATTTCTGTTCTACCTGATAATTAATTGTACCCACCTGGTGTCCCATGTCTAAATCAGTCCCTGATCAGAGCGGAACATTTAAAAAATGCCTTGTCACTGGCTTCGAGGTCCAGAGTTGAGATTGATGGCTCTAGGTCCATGTTTAAGAAAATAATTATTAACATCCTCCTCATAACAACCAAGCACACCATATGCATAAACCTGGAAATACAAGTAACTCCAGCAGCTATCAGTGGAGATCTACTTGATGGCTAGCTCTCAAGCCCTAGGCGACATTCTGCCTTCTCCCTACAGTTCTCAGCCATTAGTGTCGCCCATGACTGCGTCATGTAAACGACAATCCCAACTCTGTGTATTAACGTTTAGAAATGTCAATATGCGTTGCTTGCGATATGGCTTTTGATATGAAGCTCCTTATGCTTCCAAAACCATACCTTAAACTCCCCTCTACAGAAGATGCCGCTGTCCAATGACGTATGTACAATGTAAAGGAACGGTGTCATGATCAAGGGCTACCTGATGGCCAGCCATGTAGGCCAAGTTATTGAATTTACCATCATTTCTCTCTGGAAGTGTCCAGTCAGAGGGCCACACTACACGTCCAAGAGCCTTTAATCTGACATCCGTCACATGCAAAATATCTACTATGGGATCTGATGCATTTTAGCATGGCTCACACTGGTGCATCAAAGAAAAGTTTTGACTGTGAGATGGTAATGACTGACCAGGGCTGTGATGATACCAGTATCCCAATAATTTTCCATGGCATATTTTTTTTTACACGAAGCAGACCAAACTCTTTGGTCCTTCATAAACCTGCTGTATGTAAAATATCACTGGCTATAGCTTGGAAAATAAATGTATAGCTTGGAAAATAAATGACAGCATGATGATTTTTGTTTCCAACATCAGGGCCGTTTTCCTAAAGAACTTAAATCCGCTTTGTGTTTAGTTTCCTTGCCACGATACTAACGAGTATCGCGATACTGGTATCGTCCGGCTCTAGTAATGACAATTTGTCAGAATGATACTTGAAAAATTTAACTCAGATAGGACTCAGGTACTCATCCACAGGCAATTGGATGGACATTTTATCATTTAATAATGAAATCTATTGAATCCTCAATGAAATCTGGATGCCAACCAGAGTCTTCACTATACACTGCTCAACAGCAAAATATGCATAGTTATCCTCACATTTCACAATAGTGTTGCACTCTCTGGGCGTATGCTTAGGTGTTTTTTTGCATCTCTTGGAACATTAAGCCCCACTTCTCTGAAATGTAAAAAACTAGTTTCTGCATCCCTGGGGAGGTTGTTTCCATTAGCCCAAGATGCCAGTGTCACACATATACCACCCTTTGTGGTTTGAGAAGATCCTCCTTCAATCACTACCAGACGACCTCTCAATCTCATCACTATCAAACAAACTTTCAGTACAATCACTTAAAACACGGGAGGTGTCAATCAAGTTACCATCTACATTAGTTTCAGTAGAAATGTCAGATGTTCCATTATCGCTAAACTCTGCCAGAGCTGAGACATACGTATGGAATTTAAGCCAAGGTTTATGATAACCCATAGCTAAATTGCAGTAGTTCAACAAACATTCAAACTAAGTTCCATTTGCATTTATAGGTCTCAAAATGATTGTGTCTTACCTCTTCAGCGATTGTCTTCTTCTCCACAGGGATTGATTTACTTGACATTGGTTATCCACTGTGTTAATTATCATAGGCTACTCATATTAATAAGGCAATCAGGTCAATAGGGTGCATTTTTCAGACGACGTTGCGAACAGGTTGACAAGACACATTTTCACAAGTGCAAGGGGGCCGATTGTGAGGCCGGTTAGACATACTGCCAAAATCCCAAAATCCCGGAACGACGTTGGAGGCGGCTTATTGTAGAGAAAATAAAATTATATGGCAACAGCTCTGGTGGACATTCTTGCAGTCAGCATGCCAATTGCACACTCCCTCAAAACATCTGTGGCATTGTGTTGTAGGACAAAACTGCACATTTTAGAGTGCCCTTTTATTGTCCCAAGCACAAGGCGCACCTGTGTAATGATCATGATTTTTAATCAGCTTCTTGATATGCCACATCTGTCAGGTGGATGGATTATCTTGGCAAAGGAGAAATGCTCACTAACAGGGATGTAAACACAATTGTGTTTTTATTTCTTAGAGAAATGCGTTTTCTGTGCATATGGAACATTTCTGGGATCTTTTATTTCATCTCATGAAACATGGGACCAACACTGTTTTTATGATTAAGTTGAAATTAGATTGATGTAACAACCTTAAGTCATTGTCAAGGTTAAGTCATTGTATTTAAGTTGAAGTTATACCCTAATTTCAATGTTTGCAACACTGGTTGAAATTAAATTAAAACAGTACTGGTCGATGACGTTTTGCAAATCCAAATGTGTTTCAAACATAGATTCAACGTCACAATACGTTGACAAATTACACTGAAACAAAATTTTTCCAACAAGTTTGTGCCCAGTGGTAAGGGTGTGTACTATAAGTATAAGGGTGGGGTAATGAGTCGTGACAGTACCCCTCCTTTGACACCGACCTCGGGGACAACACCGACCTCGGGGACGGCATGGCGATCCGGATGGAGACGGTGGAACTCCCACAGCAACAAAGGGTCCAAGACGTCCTCCACTGGCACCCAACATCTCTCCTCCGGACCGTATCCCTCCCACTCCACGAGGTACTGAAGGCCCCTCGACGCCTCGAGTCCAGGATGGCTCGAACAGCATATGCCAGGGCCCCATCAATGTCCAGAGGGGGCGTAGGAACCTCCCGCACCTCAGACTCCTGGAGTGGACCAGCCCCCACTGGCCTGAGGAGAGACACATGGAATGAGGGATTAATACGGTAATCTGGGGGAAGCTGTAACCTGTAGCGTACCTCGTTCAGTCTCCTCAGGACTTTGTATGGCCCCACAAACCGCGGGCCCAGCTTCCGGCAGGGCAGGTGGAGGGGCAGGTGGAGGGTTGAGAGCCAGACCGGGGCTTCACTGCGGTGGTGGTCGGCGGTCGCCTTCTGCCGCCCCCACGGCCCGTTGCAGATGGGTGGCATCCCAGGTCTCCTCTGAGCGCTTAAACCATTCTTCCACCGCCGGAGCCTCGGCCTGGCTCTGATGCCAAGGAGCCATAACCGGCTGATACCCCAGTACACACTGGAAGGGGGAGAGGTTAGTGGAGGAGTGGCGGAGTGAGTTTTGGCCCATCTCTGCCCAGGCGATGAATGCCGACCACTACCCAGTCCTGGCATAATGACCGCAGAAACCTACCCACATCCTGGTTTACTCTCTCCACCTGCCCGTTACTCTCGGGGTGAAAAACTGAGGTGAGGCTGACTGAGACCCCCAGATGTTCCATGAACACCCTCCAGACCCTGGACGTGAACTGGGGACCCCGATCAGAGACTATGTCCTCAGGCACCACGTAGTGCCGGAACACATGAGTGAACAGGTCCTCCGCAGTCTGTAGGGCCGTAGGGAGACCGGGCAAAGGGAGGAGACGGCAGGACTTAGAAAACCGATCCACAAAGACCAGGATCGTGGTGTTGCCCTGTGAGGGAGGAAGATCCGTCAGGAAGTCCACCGACAGGTGTGACCACGGCCGTTGTGGAACGGGTAGGGGTTGTAACTTCCCTCTGAGCAGGTGCCTGGGAGCCTTGCACTGGCCGCACACCAAGCAGGAGGAAACATAAACCCTCAAGTCCTTGGCTAAGGTGGACCACCAGTACTTCCCACTAAGAGAGCTCACTTTCCAACCGATGCCAGGATGACCAGAGAAGGGTGACGTGTGGGCCCAATAGATCAACCGGTCGCGGACAGCAGATGGAACGTACAGACTCGCAGCTGGACACTGGAGTGGAGTGGGCTCTGTACGTAATGCCCACTCGATGTCCGCGTCCAGCTCCCACACTACCGGTGCCACCAGACAAGGACAGGAGGACAGGAGTATGGGAGTGTGATCCATGGGCCGCTCCTCTGTGTCATACATCCTGGACAGTGCGTCTGCCTTAGCATTCTGGGAACCTGGTCGGTAGGACAGGGTGAACACAAAACAGGTAAAAAAATATGGCCGACCTTGCCTGGCGAGGGTTCTCCTTGAGAGCCCTCTGCTGCTACAAAATAGTGGGGTCATGACAGGCCAACCAGGGTAGGCCCAGCACCACGGGAAACACAGGAGAATCCTTAAGGAAGAGACTGATTCTCTCCTGTGACCCTCCTGCGTAACTATGCCTAATGGAGCAGTGGCCTCCCCAATCAGCCCTGGCCCTAATGGTCGACTATCTAGAGCATGCACAGGGAAGGGCAAATCCACAGGAACAAGGGGGATCCATAAACTATGGGCAAATGAACGATCAATAAAATTCACAGCTGCGCCTGAATCAACGAGCGCCTTATGCTGGGAATGCGGGGAAAACTCAGGAAATGTAATAAACGCATACATGTGAGCAACAGGGGGCTCTGGGTGAACCTGGTGCCGACTCACGTGGGGTGACAAAATAGTGCCCTGCCTGCTGCCTCGACTCCCTGAGGAACCCCCCCAGCACCAACCAGGAGTGTGCCCTCTGTGGCCACAGATGGTACAGGTAATGGGCATCGGAGTGGAGTTGGTGGGGGATGGAACTGACAGGCCCCGATCCGGACGTCCGTGGGTAGCCAGCAGGTTGTCCAGCTGGATGGACAGGTCCACCAGCTGGTCCAACGTGAGGGTGGTGTCTTGGCAGGCCAACTCCCGATGGACGTCCTCGCGCAGACTGCACCAGTAGTGATCGATCAGGGCCCTGTTGTACCATCCTGCACTGGCGGCCAGGGTCTGGAAGTCCAAAGCGAAATCCTGCACGCTCCTCGTCCCCTGCCTCAGGTGGAACAGACGTTCACTCTGCGTAATGGTCCAATGCCGCATCTCCCTCACTCCACACGCCGTTGGCCCACTCCAGGGCTTTGCCTGAGAGGCAGGAGACGAGGGCGGACACGCTCTCATGTCCCGAAGGAGCCGGGTGGACGGTCGCCATGTTGAGTTCCAGCTGGAGTAGTAACCCCTGGCATCCGGCAGCCGTCCCATCATACTCACTCGGAAGCGCGAGCCGAATCCTGGGACCGGGTGAAGGAGGGGTGGACAGTGAGGCCTGCTGTAGTGGGGCTGGTGGAGGCTTTGGAAGACCTCCTTCTCTCTCCCATCTATCCATCGTCTGCAGCACGCGATCCATTGCGGTGCCCAGACGTTGCAACATGGTCGCGTGCTGCTGGACGCGCTCCTCTGCCCCTGCCTCTGCCCCTGCTGACTCCATTTTGGGTGAGTGATTCTGTAATGCGTCTGTGTGTAGCTGGTGTAGATGAGTCAGGTGCAGGACAGAAGATATGAGTCATGTATGCAATTTTACTCAACAATAATCACAATACACGTCAATAAATCCAAGGCCACGAATAACGGACCGCAATACAATAAATAATCACTCACAAACAAACATGCAGGAAGAGAGGGTAAATAATGAACAAGTAATTGGGGGATCGAAACCAGGTGTGTAAGACAAGGACAAAACAAATGGAAAATGAAAAGTGGATCGGCGATGGCTAGAAGGCTGGTGAAGTCGACCGCCGAACGCCGTCCGAACAAGCAGAGGGACCGACTTCAGCGGAAGTCGTGACACAGGTAGTCTAGTGGTTAAGGAAAATTGCACCCCAAAATTAGTTTTGTGTATTTGTTTCATTAGTCCATTGTTGGCATAGTCCCAAAATGTTTTGCTTGTCATCAATCAAGTTTTCAAGATATTTAACTTCCAAAATACAGATATCATCCCTGTATGATGCCGGCCCAGACGGCATCCCAAGCTGCGTCCTCAGAGCATGCTCAGACCAGCTGGCTGGTGTGTTTACGGACATATTCAATCAATCCCTATCCCCGTCTGCTGTTCACACATGCTTCAAGAGGGCCACCATTGTTCCTGTTCCCAAGAAAGCTAAGGTAACTGAGCTAAACGACTATCGCCCCGTAGCACTCACTTCCGTCATCATGAAGTGCTTTGAGAGACTAGTCAAGGATCATATCACCTCCACCCTACCGGACACCACAATTTGCTTACCGCCCCAATAGGTCCACAGACGACGCAATCGAATCACACTGCCCTAACCCATCTGGACAAGAGGAGCTGGGTCCTCGACTTTCTGACAGGACGGACACAGATGGTGAGGGTAGGAAACAACATCTCCACCCCGCTGATCCTCAACAATGGGGCCCCACAAGTGTGCATTCTCAGCCCTCTCCTGTACTCCCTGTTCACCCATGACTACGTGGCCATGTACACCTCCAGCTCAATCAAGTTTGCAGATGACAATACAGTCGTAGGCTTGATTACCAACAACGACGAGACAGCCTACAGGGAGGAGGTGAGGGCCCTTAGAGTCTGGTGTCAGGAAAATAACCTCACACTCAACATCAACAAAACAAAGGAGATGATCGTGGGCTTCAGGAAACAGCAGAGGGAGCACCCCCCTATCCACATCGATGGGACAGTAGTGGAGAAGGTGGAAAGTTTTAAGTTTCTTGGCGTACACATCACAGACAAACTGAAATGGTCCACCCACACAGACAGCGTGGTGAAGAAGGTGCAATAGCGCCTCTTCAACCTCAGGAGGCTGAAGAAATTTGTCTTGTCACCAAAAACACTCACAAACTTTTACAGATGCACAATCGAGAGCATCCTGTCGGGCTGTATCACTGCCTGGTACGGCAACTGCTCTGCCCACAACCATAAGGCTCTCCAGAGGGTAGTGAGGTCTGCATCACCGGGGGCAAACTATCTGCCCTCCAGGACACCTACACCTCCCGATGTCACAGGAAGATCATCAAGGACAACAACCACCCGAGCTACTGCCTGTTCACCCCACTATCATCCAGAAGGCGAGGTCAGTACAGGTACATGAAAGCTGGGGCCAAGAGACTGAAAACAGCTTCTATCTCAAGGCCAAACAGCCATCACTAACATTGAGTGGCTGCTGCCAACGTACTGACTCAAATCTCTAGCCACTTTAAAAATGTTCAATTGGATGTAATAAATGTATCACTAGTCACTTTAAACAATGCCACTTTATATAATGTTTTCATACCCTACATTACTCATCTCATATGCATATACTGTACTCTATACCATCTACGGCATCTTGCCTATGCCGTTCGGCCATCGCTCATCCATATATTTATATGTACATATTCTTATTCCTTCCTTTACACTTGTGTGTAAAAGGTCATTGTTGTGAAATTGTTAGGTTACTTGTTAGATATTACTGCATGGTCGGAACTAAAAGCACAAGCATTTCGCTACACTCGCACTAACATCTGCTAACCATGTGTACGTGACAAATAAAATTTGATTTGATTTGATTAGAATCATATGATGCAAAACACAGCATCATATGATTGAAAACAACATTTAGCTCCAGTCAAGGGCCTAGTTTGCCGATAGCGATGGAACTTAGGCTTACGAGTGTTTTAACAATGCATCTTTTCTACAACGGCCGAAGGTGTAACATGTGTTTCCCAAAACACCACACAGAGAGAATGAACAGTCACTACGTGCGTCGTTCGAGCATGTGTCGATACTGATAGGATCGAGAGAGAAAAAAGGGATCGCTGCTCTCCGATCAGCTTTCGCCATTCAAATATTTCCTTAACATTATAATTATTTCACAATACTGACGAGGGATCAGCTCCTAGAGAAATGTTATCACCTACGGCTGCAAATATTGAGGCGGCTTATTCTAATGGTTACACAATAAAAAGGCACTAAATCACCAATTTATCGTGCACATGTTTGGCTAGACATCATGAAATATATGGAGGCAACTTAGACAGTAGCCTACAAGTAGCAAAATAGAACTCAATTGATTGAAGACGAAATGTAGTTCAATATGACTGAAATAGGCCTATAGCCTACTGTTCATGTCATCTTAGTTTTCATTTCAAGCATATTTTTATATGTCAGTGGTTTGTATCAATTGCAAAGACATTGGCAACGTTGTATTTGTACTGTAGTCAACTTGATTCTGACGTTATCGGTGGTCACATGGAATCACACAGTTTATCCATCTCTATGTTTAGCGGTGACCTTCTGTTTATAAAGTGACACGGGAGGTTAAAGAAGCATCTAGAGATGCACTTAGCTGTTCTACGAGTGGTCTGAGGCAGCGTTAGATTATGAGCGTTTTGAAAGTGCAACTTTAATAACTCTGGTTTTGGGAAACAGCTCGGAGATTTAACGATGCTCCTATGAAGGTTTTAAGCCTTAAGATACTTTAGGAAACCGGACCAGATTTCTATGTGAGGTACAGATGTAGGATCTTCTTTTGAGTCAGTTTGCTACAGCAGGAAAATAATCACGCAGCAACAGGAAATGTGAATTACAGTGGGGCAAAAAAGTATTTAGTCAGCCACCAATTGTGCAAGTTCTCCCACTTAAAATTTTTTTTAAAATCCAGAAAATCACATTGTAGGATTTTTTATGAATTTATTTGCAAATTATGGTGGAAAACAAGTATTTGGTCAATAACAAAAGTTTATCTCAATACTTTGTTATATACCCTTTGTTGGCAATGACAGAGGTCAAATGTTTTCTGTAAGTCTTCACAAGGTTTTCACACACTGTTGCTGGTATTTTGGCCCATTCCTCCATGCAGATCTCCTCTAGAGCAGTGATGTTTTAGGGCTGTTGCTGGGCAACACGGACTTTCAACTCCCTCCAAAGATTTTCTATGGGGTTGAGATCTGGAGACTGACTAGGCCACTCCAGGACCTTGAAATGCTTCTTACGAAGCCACTCCTTCGTTGCCGGGGCGATGTGTTTGGGATCATTGGCATGCTGAAAGACCCAGCCACGTTTCATCTTCAATGCCCTTGCTGATGGAAGGAGGTTTTCACTCAAAATCTCACGATTCATGGCCCCATTCATTCTTTCCTTTACACGGATCAGTCGTCCTGGTCCCTTTGCAGAAAAACAGCCCCAAATCATGATGTTTCCACCCCCATTCTTCACAGTAGATATGGTGTTCTTTGGATGCAACTCAGCATTCTTTGTCCTCCAAACACGACGAGTTGAGTGTTTACCAAAAAGTTATATTTTGGTTTCATCTGACCATATGACATTCTCCCAATCTTCTTCTGGATCATCCAAATGCTCTCTAGCAAACTTCAGACGGGCCTGGACATGTACTGGCTTAAGCAGGAGGACACGTCTAGCACTGCAGGATTTGAGTCCCTGGCGGCGTAGTGTGTTATTGATGGTAGGCTTTGTTACTTTGGTCCCAGCTCTCTGCAGGTCATTCACTAGGTCCCCCCGTGTGGTTCTGGGATTTTTGCTCACCGTTCTTGTGATCATTTTGACCCCACGGGGTGAGATCTTGCGTGGAGCCCCAGATCGAGGGAGATTATCAGTGGTCTTGTATGTCTTCCATTTCCTAATATTTGCTCCCACAGTTGATTTCTTTAAACCAAGCTGCTTACCTATTGCAGATTCAGTCTTCCCAGCCTGGTGCAGGTCTACAATTTTGTTTCTGGTGTCCTTTGACAGCTCTTTGGTCTTGGCCATAGTGGAGTTTGGAGTGTGACTGTTTGAGGTTGTGGACAGGTGTCTTTTATACTGATAACAAGTTCACACAGGTGCCATTAATACAGATAACGAGTGGAGGACAGAGGAGCCTCTTAAAGAAGAAGTTACAAGTCTGTGAGAGCCAGAAATATTGCTTGTTTGTAGGTGACCAAATACTTATTTTCCACCATAATTTGCAAATAAATTCATTAAAAATCCTACAATGTGATTTTCTGGATTTTGTTTCTCATTTTGTCTTTCATAGTTGAAGTGTACCTATGATGAAAATTACAGGCCTCATCTTTTTAAGTGGGAGAACTTGCACAATTGGTGGCTGACTAAATACTTTTTTGCCCCACTGTATTATGTAGATTATAATCAATGGACATTTTTGTTCAGTATGATAGATTTTTCATTAGGGAAAATCAAGTCTGAAATTACAAATTCCAAAAGCCTTTAAACTCACATACACTATGTGTTTTAAATTCCCTGCATTGCAGGAAATTTCTCTTACAAAAAGGTGATCAAATTAAAATCCTACATCTGTACTGCTGTAACACACGGCTCATAATAAGACATTCAATGCTTCTCCACTGCTACCTATCCAGTCAGCCATGGCCTTGGGGACATGCAATTAAAATGAGATCATCACATATATGAGAATGTAAAGTATCTTGTCTACAAGGCGTTTAAACTGTGTGCTCTTTTGAAAATACCATTGATTGGTGAATTATTTAAAAGCAGTCCTGATGGGGAGGCCTCATTACATGTACCTAATGATATGGTGTTGTTTTTTTTACCACAGTAACACGCAGACCCAATGAATTCGTTAAAAACACTGGCAGCCCAGGCTGGCTGGAGCATAGCACAGCATATATCAATGTGAATGCTTTATTAGCCCCTGCCTGCATGTCGACTGAAGTGCCCGACCACCTTGTTCACAGAGAAAACGGAGCATTTCAACAAATCAAGGAGCAGCGAACAACGTAACCCATGTGGTCCAACTCACTCCGCAGGTCTGGAAATCAACATTCATCCACAAACCGACCTGCTGCAAAGAGTCCTCAACTAATCAGGGAGTACAGTACACTGAGAAGAATCATGTTGGAGGTTTATTTTCATGAAATAAGCGGCAGTGATTTCTATTGCACTCGTGGAATGTAGTCTTAACACTGCTCAAGACGAAGGAGGAATGGGGCTCTAGTTCTCTTCTTTAGCCGTTGATTCTTTGGCTGAATTATGTGCAGTAGTAGGCTAAGACACAGGAGGAGAAAAGCATGCCTTGAAAGAGCCCGCCTCTGTTGTTAAATCTCAAATGTCAGCCTGGCCCATTTTTTTGCCTGTCAGGGTCACAGAGGCTATTCAGGTGGAGGGGGGAAAATCTTTAAGTTTGTCATGTCTTTTCAGTTTTCATCATCCTATTATCTTCCAGGTTCAAAGGTGAGCTCCCCCTGATAGGTGCAGGAAGATTCCGTATGACAGGGGCAGTAATGACACGCCGGCTAAAGGCAACCCTGCACGTAGCCGGGAAGATGAAATTGCCAGAACAATTAACTTTTAATATCAACAATATGCCAAAAGCAAAACGAGTGGCATGGCTAGGCTATATCCTCTCTCACTCTCTCTGTCTTGCACGCAAGCATGCACACACACCCACAATGTGTAATGTTTGCAAACTGTTTAACTCACTTCATCTGTGTACACTGTATTTTAGTCAAGACTCATCCTATATAACTACTGCTGTACACACCTTTTCTATTCATACTGAATAATGTCCATACACATCATCATATATTATCGCTCGTTCTTATATTTCTTAATTCCTTACTTGTGTGTGTATTGTTAGGTATACTACACTGTTGGAGCTAGAAGCATAAGCATTTTGCTGCACCAGCGATAACATCTGAAAAATGTGTATACGACCAATAACCTTTGGTTTAGTTTGTTTTACTATCCTTGTGGGGACCAAACAATTGATTCCCATTCAAAATCCTATTTTCCCTAACCGCTAACCTAACGCTTACCTTAACCCCAAAACTAAACATAACCCTAATTTGAACCCTAACCGCTAAAAATGCATTTTTCATTGTGTGGACCTGCAAAATGTCCTCACTTGTCTGAATGGTCCTTGTTTTACGATCCTTGTGAGGACTTCTGGTCCACACAAGGATATCTAACCAAACCCCACACATCTCTCTTGAAGGAGTCAAGCCAGTTCCATACAATAGAGTATTTTATTGCACTCACATCCTTCGCACACAGTTTCATTGTATGGCCAAGGCATCTGTTCATCACAACCCATTACAAATACAGTGTCTGATTCTGTATGGAGGAGACTCAATTGAGAAGGAGCACAAGGCCAGACAGGCCATTACGTTCACTCTTGTGAACTGTTGTGCCTTTCAGAGAGTGTTCATGTTGTGACCGCGGCAAAATAAAGTTGCAGTACTCAGTTCTGTCCAGTTTGCAGGACATGCATTGCAATGATGAACAGATTATCCTTTGTACATTTATCCAGTATCTCCCGAGTAAGGGTCACCACAAACGCTCCCAAATCGAAGTCCATCATTTTTTTTTTTTTGTGCAAAGTTCCACTGCTTCAGAGGGATTTGAGCACATATCACATTCCTGGGACACAAGATCCAGAACGAGCCCCCATTTTGTTACATTCCCCAATAAGAAACAAAAAATCCTCGCTCAACAGAAAACGGGAGAGCTAAACAGTGGTCTAGCTCTTCCAACATTTCTAATTCCAACTGTAGCATTGGCTCTGCAAGTCTTAAATATCAGCTGTGCCAACACAGGTGAAACTAATGACTGACTTATGAGGCGACAGGTGCAACACATCCTGACCAATAAGGATGATTCCAATCAGTGTGCGTCCACACCTACAGTGCATTCGGAAAGTATTCAGACCCCTTGACGTTTTTCCACATTTTGTTACGTTATAGCCTCATTCTAAAATGTATTCAATTCAATCTACACACAGTACTCCATTATGACTAAGCAAGTTTTTGCTTTGTCATTACTCGGTTTTTAGAAATGTTTGCAAATGTACATATATAAAAAAAACATGAATACCTTATTCACATAAATATTCAGACCCTTTGCTATGAGACTCAAAATTGAGCTAAGGTGCATCCTGTTTCCATATGTAATCCTTAAGATCTTTTAACAACTTGATTGGAGTCCACCTGTGGTAAATTCAATTGATTGGACATGACGTGGAAAAGCCCACATTTGTCTATAAGGTCCCACAGTTGACAGTGCATGTCAGAGCAAAGACCAAGCCATAAGATCGAAGGAATTGTTCGTAGAGCTCCGAGACAGGATTGCATCGAGGTACATATCTGGGGAAGGGTACCAACAAATGTCTGCAGCATTGAAAGTCCCCAAGAACACAGTGGCCTCCATCATTGTTAAATGGAAGAAGTTTGGAACCACCAAGACTCTTCCAAGAGCTGGCTGCCCGGCCAAACTGAGCAATCGGGGGAAAAGGCCATTGGTCAGAGAGGTGACTAAGAACCCGATGGTCACTCTGGCAGAGCTCCAGAGTTCCTCTGTGGAGATGGGAGAACCTTCCAGAAGGACAACCATTTCTACAGAACTCTACCAATCAGACCTTTTTGGAAGAGTGGCAAGACGGAAGTCACTCCTCAGTAAAAGGCACATGACAGCCCGCTTGGAGTTTGCCAAAAGGCCCCTAAAGGACTCTCAGACCATGAAAACCAAGATTTAACTCTTTGGCCTGAATGTCAAGCTTCACATCTGGAGGAAATCTGGCACCATCCCTACGGTGAAGCATGGTGGTGGCAGCATCATGCTGTGGGGGTGTTTTTCAGCAGCAGGGACTGGGACACTAGTCAGGATCAAGGGAAAGATGAACAGAGCAAAATACAGAGAGATTCTTGATGATAACCTGTTCCAGAGCTCTCAGGACCTCAGACTGGGGAGAAAGGTTCACCTTCTAACAGGACAATGACCCTAAGCACAGAGCCAAGACAATGCATTAATGGCTTCTATCTAAGGCTCTGAATGTCCTTGAGTGGCCCAGCCAGAGCCCGGACATGAACCTGATCTAACATTTCTGGAGAGACCTGAAAATAACTGTGCAGGGACACTATCCATCCAACCTGACAGAGCTTGGAGGATCTGCAGAGAACAATGAGAGAAACTCCCCATATACAGGTGTGCCAAGCGTCATACCCAAGAAGACTCAAGGCTGTAATCTCTGCCAAAGGTGCATCAACAAAGTACTGATTAAACAGTCTGAAGACTTATGTAAATGTCATATTACTGTTTTTTATTTGTAATACAATTTTTTTTTTAAAAGGTATTTAAAATAAACACATTTGCTTTGTCATTATGGGGTATTGTGTGTAGATTTCGGAGGGGAAAACACCATTTATTGATTCCAGAATACGGCTATAACGTAACAAAATGTGGTCAAGGGATCCGAATGCTTTCTGAATGCACCGCAAATAGAACTGAAATTGAAATCTGAAAACCTTTAAGTGTGTCAGTGTACTCATGCGTGTGGGTGCATATGTCTGTGCACTCGTGTGATAACAGTCAGCCCATGAAATAGAAGGATGTATTGAAAAAGGAAAGAGTAAAATGGTAGTGTACTGGGAAAGATGGGTTAGTCTGTGGACATCTGAGGGTTGGAATTAAGATTGGAGTGATTGATTGATTGGCCAATACACTTGGAGTCCAGTGTGATTAGAAACGGAACGTTATATACAGTATATGAACAGCACTGTGTGTGGAGCCTACTCCTACCACTGAGGAGGCAGTGGGCTGCTTAGAAGTCTAAATGTCGAGGCTAGACACTGGAGCCAGGCGCTAGGGCACTAGAAACTGGAACTAGAGCACTGGAGCTAGGGCACTAGAAACTGGAGCTCTAGGGCACTAAAAACTGGAGCTCTAGGGCACTAGAAACTGGAACTAGAGCACTAGAAACTGGAGCTCTAGGGCACTAGAGATATGAGCTATGGAAATGGAGACTGGAGCTAGGACACTAGAGACTAGAGTTAGGGCACTAGAAACTGGAGCTCTAGGGTACTAGAGATATGAGCTATGGAAATGGAGACTGGAGCTAGGACATTAGAGACTGGAACTAGAGCACTAGAAACTGGAGCTCTAGGGCACTAGAGATATGAGCTATGGAAATGGAGACTGGAGCTAGGGCACTAGAAACTGGAACTAGAGCTAGGGCACTAGAAACTGGAGCTCTAGGGCACTAGAGATATGAGCTACGGAAATGGAGACTGGAGCTAGGACACTAGAGACTGGAGCTAGGGCTCTAGAGACTGGAGCTAGGGCACTAGAGACTGGAGCTAGGGCACTAGAGACAGGAGCTAGGGCACTAGAGACAGGAGCTAGGGCACTAGAGACAGGAGCTAGGGCACTAGAGACTGGAGCTAGGTCACTAGAGACAGGAGCTAGGGCACTAGAGATATGAGCTATGGAAATGGAGAATGGAGCTAGGACACTAGAGACTGGAGATGGGGCACTAGAGACTGGAGCTAGGGCACTAGAGACAGGAGCTAAGGAACTAGAAACTGGAACTAGAGCTAGGGCACAAGAGACTGGAGCTAGGGAACTAGAAACTGGAGCTAGGGCACTAGAGATATGAGCTATAGAAATGGAGACTGGAGCTAGGAGACTAGAGACTGGAGCTAGAGCACTAGAGACTGGAGCTAGGTCACTAGAGACAGGAGCTAGAGCACTGGAGCTAGGGCACTAGACTGGAGCTAGGGCACTAGAGACTGGAGCTAGGGCACTAGAGACCAGGGCTAGGGCACTAGAGACTGGAGTTAGGGCACTTGAGACTAGAGCTAGGGCACAAGAGACATTAGCTAGGACAGGACAGGAGCTAGGGCATTAGACAATGGTTCTCTGTCTCAAATAGCACTCTATGTTGTACACTACTTTTGACAAGGGCCCATAGGGAACAAGGTGCCATTTGGGACACCACTAGGAAGCAAGGAGCAGCAGAAGCAGCAAGCAGGTGGGGGCCACAGGCTGATTGTTATTCAGCCTGGCAAAAACCTGACTCCCCAAAGCCTGCTTTCACAAACGGCCTATGTGTGCTTTCAGAAATAGCTTATGATACTTTGCGTCGGAAATTGAAAAAGTGCTGTAATCCCCTACTACACCCTTTTCTGGCACTGTGTTGCGAGCACACACACACACGCACAGAGAAGAAAAGGGAAAGGACTATGCTACGGATTAATCCCCATGCCCCAAATACACACATACATACACTGTACACACATCTGAAAATGGAATTCTGAATACAGTCAGGAGATCCTTGTACGAGATGACCTGCCAGTTAGGAGCAGGGAGATGGAAATCGTCCCCCATCCAGGCCAAAGAACACCCCCTAACTCCCGTAAACCATCCCCTGATCAATCTGTTTGGCAGGCTTTTAATAAGAGGAGTGAATTCCAGACCATCCCTTGTTCCTTGTTCATCTGATTCTCTCTCGGCCCTGAGCCAGCTCCAGACCCAATTTCAGTCCAACACTCCCTGTCTGTCCCAAAAGGTACACTATTCCCTCTCGAATGCACTATGGGCCCTGGTCAAAAGTAGCGCACTATATAGAGAATAGGGTACCATTTGAGACACAACCCCAGACTGCACAGTGCATGGAACACTAATCTGTGTGGAAGGAGGTGTTTAGTCCAGTCACCCTCGGAGACCACAGAGAGTCTGTCGGCACAGGACAGACCAGATATCACTTAGCCCCACCTGTCATATCAAACACTGACTAATGGTGTCGGTTAAGGATTCAAACAGCACAACTCAGTCTCCAGACAGACCACTATACTGAATGAAACTAGAGAGCATTTTTATTCACTCTAATGGTGGAAAGCTGTGTTTATGTGCACTGTAAAAAAAACAAATCCTGTTATTTTTACAGTAACTTACTGCCAGCCAGTTACCTGTAAGTTACTGTAAAAAAGTACATAATTTACAGTGCCATACTGTACTTTTTTAAAACATTTCCAAGTAAATTACAGGTAACTGGCTGCCAGTAAGTTACTGTAAAAATAACAGGATTATCTTTTAAGTTACCATGAAAACAACAGGATTTTTTATTTTTATTTTACAATGTGGCCAATTGCCCTGGTGAGGTTGGCGTTGTTCTAATGGTATGATGTTCTAATGGTATGATGTTCTAATGGTATGATGGTAGGATGTTGTAGGCTTGGTTAAGTCTGGGGTGATTCAAGTTTAGCCTGCATGGTCCACAGGTATTCAAATATGGCATATTCAAGGAGTGCTTCAAGGTATGAACAAATGATATTCAACTAAAGATATGGCACATTTACCATCAAATGTTTAGGAAATGCATGAATGATTCCAGCTGTCTTGACAACATATTGATTTTCTCCCCCCCACCTCAGTTTCAAAATGTAAGCAAATGGCTGTATTGCATAGGACATGTACATGGTAAATGATACTCACATGAATATTCAGATACACACCATGTTTTCTATTGTCTGATCACATTATACAGTATCTAGAGAGATCCCCAGTTTCCCACACACACACACACACGTCACACTGCAGTGTGTCAGAGAGAGACTTGCAATTTAGGCGTGCAATTTCAACTCAAGGGTTTTCCTGTAATTTGGGGTCAGAAGGGATTCAATCCTATTCCCCATTGACAAAACATAAGAAAAGGAGAGTGCCTTTTCGGCATGTACAGTATATGTTGTGAAATTGGTTGTTTTACTGAGCTGGGATAGTAGTGGTTTTATTTACATGTAAATGTTTCCTTGCCTCGTTGGTGGTATCACTGAGTGCTTTTCTGTACAATATGATACGCTGTGGGAGAGTATGGCCTATTGTGTTCTGACAATCATTCCATGTCATGTTCAGCTACTTGCGTCATGCTGTGGAACATTGCTCTGAAGAACTGTGTTATGATCAGGCACTTGTGTGTGGCTGTAAAGGGAAGCGGTGGGAAGTGGGAAAGGAAGTGGTGTTGTAGTGTGGGTTTGTCCTCTCCATGGCCCCAGTACCTCCACCTCCCCTCCCATATATGATTGAGCTAGCACACTGCCCCCAGCCCCAGCCCCATCCCTTCCCTGGTCAGGTCCACTGCGTGGGGGGCTAGGCTGTATAATCACCAGGCTCTGGTGGGTGGAGAGGAGAGGAGAGCGGTAGGTAGAGCTCTTTGTGTGAGCAGAGTAACCTCTCAGAGTTACAGCCCAGCCGGGCCCAGTCTCTGATTACTGCCTAAGGAGAAGGGGGAGCGGTCAGGCACACACACTGACACACATGCACACACACAAAAACACTGACACACACACACACAAAAACACTGACACACACACACACAAAAACACTGACACACACACACACAAAAACACTGACACACACACACACACACACAGTCACACACTCAGAGTAATATACACTCACAGGCGAACACACACACCAAACACACACACACACAGCCCATAGGGAACATATTGCTCTGCCCACTCTCTGTTTCTCTGTGTTTTATCTGTGCATCAGAAGTGGTCAGCTTGAGGGAAACTGTAAAACATTTAGGCTATGTCTACAGACATAGTGTGCATTGCAAGTAAGGAATGTGTTTGCTTATCTCTACAAAATGGTAACGCGGCCACAGCATACAGCCATTTTTCATTCATCCAATATATGAGTGGTAGGGTTGCAAACTTTCCAAAAATTCCCAGGTTTTCCAGAAATCCTGGTTGGAATATTCCCAGTATTTCGAAAATCTGGGATACTCCAAACAGGATTTCTGGAAAATCTGGGAATTTTGGGAAGTTACCACATTTTTGCAACCCTCTGTGAGTATAAAGAATTACTCCGTTTTTTATTTTTACATCCCATCCTCAAGGTCTACAGGTAGTGAAGTTGAGCCGTGGGAGAAGAGAAGAGGTTCAGTTTGATGTTGTATGTGCCAGGGCAGGGTCAGAATGCACACCCTGGGAAAGGGCAGGGTCAGAATACAAACCCTGGGCAAAATCTCGCTTTTTTATTTTTTATTTTGCCTTAGAGGTAATAAAATAATAATATTTTTTTTAAAAGCATCGCAGAACAAGAACCAAAATGTTAACAGGCTAGGGAAGCCTCCAGATATTCACCTCTTACCTACAGTATATTCCTCTGTTTCTCTTCTACTGTGTTGTAGATCCACAAGTGTACCAAAGATTTACATGTATGCTGCATTTCAACAACTTTCAACCATACTTCCAAGAAAATTCTAAACTAGACTTTTCATCTCCACTTTTAAATGAGACCTCTGTAAAAAAAAGAGACAGAGAAGTGAACTGTAGACAGAAGTGAACTGTAGACAGAGAGACAGACAGAGAAGTGAACTGTAGACAGAGAGACAGAGAAGTGAACTGTAGACAGAGAGACAGACAGAGAAGTGAACTGTAGACAGAGAGAGAGACAGAGAAGTGAACTGTAAACAGAGAGACAGACAGAGAAGTGAACTGTAGACAGAAGTGAACTGTAGACAGAGAGACAGACAGAGAAGTGAACTGTAGACAGAGAGACAGAGAAGTGAACTGTAGACAGAGAGACAGACAGAGAAGTGAACTGAAGACAGAGAGACAGACAGAGAAGTGAACTGTAGACAGAGAGAGAGACAGAGAAGTGAACTGTAAACAGAGAGACAGACAGAGAAGTGAACTGTAGACAGAAGTGAACTGTAGACAGAGAGACAGACAGAGAAGTGAACTGTAGACAGAGAGACAGATAAGTGAACTGTAGACAGAGAGACAGACAGAGAAGTGAACTGTAGACAGAGAGAGAGACAGAGAAGTGAACTGTAGACAGAGAGAGAGACAGAGAAGTGAACTGTAGACAGAGAGACAGACAGAGAAGTGAACTGTAGACAGAGAGAGAGACAGAGAAGTGAACTGTAGACAGAGAGACAGACAGAGAAGTGAACTGAAGACAGAGAGACAGACAGAGAAGTGAACTGTAGACAGAGAGACAGACAGAGAAGTGAACTGTAGACAGAAGTGAACTGTAGACAGAGAGACAGACAGAGAAGTGAACTGTAGACAGAGAGACAGACAGAGAAGTGAACTGTAGACAGAAGTGAACTGTAGACAGAGAGAGAGACAGAGAAGTGAACTGTAGACAGAGAGACAGACAGAGAAGTGAACTGTAGACAGAAGTGAACTGTAGACAGAGAGACAGACAGAGAAGTGAACTGTAGACAGAGAGACAGACATAGGTGAACTGTAGACAGAGAGACAGACAGAGAAGTGAACTGTAGACAGAGAGACAGACAGAGAAGTGAACTGTAGACAGAGAGACAGACAGAGAAGTGAACTGTAGACAGAGAGACAGACAGAGAAGTGAACTGTAGACAGAGAGACAGACAGAGAAGTGAACTGTAGACAGAGAGAGAGACAGAGAAGTGAACTGTAGACAGAGAGAGAGACAGAGAAGTGAACTGTAGACAGACAGAGAAGTGAACTGTAGACAGAGAGAGAGACAGAGAAGTGAACTGTAGACAGAGAGACAGACAGAGAAGTGAACTGTAGACAGAAGTGAACTGTAGACAGAGAGACAGACAGAGAAGTGAACTGTAGACAGAGAGACAGACAGAGAAGTGAACTGTAGACAGAGAGAGAGACAGAGAAGTGAACTGTAGACAGAGAGACAGACAGAGAAGTGAACTGTAGACAGAAGTGAACTGTAGACAGAGAGACAGACAGAGAAGTGAACTGTAGACAGAGAGACAGACAGAGAAGTGAACTGTAGACAGAGAGACAGACAGAAGTGAACTGTAGACAGAGAGACAGACAGAGAAGTGAACTGTAGACAGAAGTGAACTGTAGACAGAAGTGAACTGTAGACAGAGAGAGAGACAGAGAAGTGAACTGTAGACAGAGAGACAGACAGAGAAGTGAACTGTAGACAGAGAGACAGACAGAGAAGTGAACTGTAGACAGAAGTGAACTGTAGACAGAGAGACAGACAGAGAAGTGAACTGTAGACAGAGAGACAGACAGAGAAGTGAACTGTAGACAGAAGTGAACTGTAGACAGAGACAGACAGAGAAGTGAACTGTAGACAGAGAGACAGACAGAGAAGTGAACTGTAGACAGAAGTGAACTGTAGACAGAGAGACAGAGAAGTGAACTGTAGACAGAGAGACAGACAGAGAAGTGAACTGTAGACAGAGAGACAGACAGAGAAGTGAACTGTAGACAGAGAGACAGACAGAGAAGTGAACTGTAGACAGAAGTGAACTGTAGACAGAGAGACAGACAGAGAAGTGAACTGTAGACAGAGAGACAGACAGAGAAGTGAACTGTAGACAGAAGTGAACTGTAGACAGAGAGAAGTGAACTGTAGACAGAGAGACAGACAGAGAAGTGAACTGTAGACAGAGAGACAGACAGAGAAGTGAACTGTAGACAGAGAGACAGAGAGAAGTGAACTGTAGACAGAGAGACAGACAGAGAAGTGAACTGTAGACAGAGAGACAGAGAGAGAAGTGAACTGTAGACAGAGAGACAGACAGAGAAGTGAACTGTAGACAGAGAGACAGACAGAGAAGTGAACTGTAGACAGAGAGACAGACAGAGAAGTGAACTGTAGACAGAGAGACAGACAGAGAAGTGAACTGTAGACAGAGAGACAGAGAGAGAAGTGAACTGTAGACAGAGAGACAGACAGAGAAGTGAACTGTAGACAGAGAGAGACAGAGAAGTGAACTGTAGACAGAGAGACAGACAGAGAAGTGAACTGTAGACAGAGAGACAGACAGAGAAGTGAACTGTAGACAGAAGTGAACTGTAGACAGAGAGACAGACAGAGAAGTGAACTGTAGACAGAGAGACAGACAGAGAAGTGAACTGTAGACAGAAGTGAACTGTAGACAGAGAGACAGAGAAGTGAACTGTAGACAGAGAGACAGACAGAGAAGTGAACTGAAGACAGAGAGACAGAGAGAAGTGAACTGTAGACAGAGAGACAGACAGAGAAGTGAACTGAAGACAGAGAGACAGAGAGAAGTGAACTGTAGACAGAGAGACAGACAGAGAAGTGAACTGAAGACAGAGAGACAGAGAGAAGTGAACTGTAGACAGAGAGACAGACAGAGAAGTGAACTGTAGACAGAGAGACAGACAGAGAAGTGAACTGTAGACAGAGAGACAGACAGAGAAGTGAACTGTAGACAGAAGTGAACTGTAGACAGAGACAGAGAAGTGAACTGTAGACAGAGAGACAGACAGAGAAGTGAACTGAAGACAGAGAGACAGAGAGAAGTGAACTGTAGACAGAGAGACAGACAGAGAAGTGAACTGTAGACAGAAGTGAACTGTAGACAGAGAGCCAGACAGAGAAGTGAACTGTAGACAGAGAGACAGACAGAGAAGTGAACTGTAGACAGAGAGACAGACAGAGAAGTGAACTGTAGACAGAGAGACAGACAGAAGTGAACTGTAGACAGACAGACAGAAGTGAACTGTAGACAGAGAGACAGACAGAAGTGAACTGTAGACAGAGAGAGAGCCAGACAGAGAATTGAACTGTAGACAGAGAGACAGACAGAAGTGAACTGTAGACAGAGAGAGAGACAGACAGACAGACGGGGGGCAAAGTTGCTGATGAGATATGTGTTCGTTCTGGAATTAAATATGTGCTATTCAGAATAAGCTTGTAAGCTCAATAATGTAAGGGCCAGGAAATAAAATAGTTTCCATCTTCTCCTAGTCGCTGGTGGTAATAGGAGCTATTAGACCAGCTCACAACCTGCCTGCTGATTAATCAGACTGTGCAGTGTTCTTCCTGAGACAGTGCCATCTCTCTCTCTCTCTCTCTCTCTCTCTCCCTCACTTTCTTCAGCTCTATCTCTTTCTCTCCCTCTGTCTCTCTCGCTCTCTTCAGGTCTCTTTCCCTCTTCAGCTCTCTGTCTCTATCTATCTTCAGGACTTTCTCTCTTCAGCTCTCTCCCTGTCTCTCTCTTCAGCTCTCTGTCTATCTACAGGACTCTTTCTCTCTTCAGGACTCTTTCTCTCTTCAGTTCTCTCTCTTTTCAGGTCTCTTTCTATCTTCAGCTCTCTCCCTGTCTCTCTCTTCAGCTCTCTGTCTATCTATCTACAGGACTATTTCTCTCTTCAGCTCTCTCTCTCTTTTCAGGTCTCTCTCTCTTCAGCTCTCTCTATCACTCTATTCAGGTCTCTTTCTCTCTTCAGCTCTCTCTCTCTCTCACTCTCTTCAGGTCTCTTTCTCTCTTCAGCTCTCTCTCTTCAGCTCTCTCTATCACTCTATTCAGGTCTCTTTCTCTCTTCAGCTCTCTCTCGCTTTCTTCAGGTCTCTTTCTTTCTTCAGTTCTCTCTCTCGCTCTCTTCAGGTCTCTTTCTCTCTTCAGATCTCTCTGTCTATCTATCTATCTATCTTCAGGACTCTTTCTCTCTTCAGCTCTCTCTCTCTCTTCAGGTCTCTTTCTCTCTTCAACTCTGTCTCTCTTCAGGTCTCCTCTCTTCAGCTCTCTCTATCACTCTCTTCAGGTCTCTTTCTCTCTTCAACTCTCTTTCTCTCTGCAGCTCTCTCTATCACTCTCTTCAGGACTCTCTCTCCCTCGCTCTCTTCATTTCTCTTTCTCTCTTCAGGTCTCTGTCTCTCTTCAACTCTCTCTCTCTCTTTTTTTCTCTTCCTCTCTTTCCTTAGCTCTTCCTCTCTGGTGCTTTCTTCTGCAAGCTGCAGGCACGATCAACAATAAACCACACCACTCAGAGCGGGGGAAGGAGGAATGGAGCGTGCACTTTTTGGGGGAGGAGGGTGGGTATTGGAGAAAGAGGGTGGATTTATTAAGTTTAGACTACAATTCAAAGTATGCCAGAAACAAGTAATGAATCTCCAACAAGAAATAAATAACTTGTGTATTTGAGGGCGAAGGACGAGATAAGATGGGTGGGAAGTGGGAAGTGAGAGAGCAGGGTGGGGTGAAAGCAAGCTTTTTACCCAACATTGTAATAATTCTTCAGAGTGTTTGTTTATTTTGAAGGAATTACACCTCTATTGTGATGTAAATTCACACACGATGGCCCCCACCGGGGCCTTTACAGGGCCAGGGCGAGTTATAGAAATGTGTGTGTGTGTGTGTGTGTGTGTGTGCGCGTGTCATTGGGCTTTTACAACAGAATACAGCAGCCATATTATGCGAAAGCTAAAAGGCTACAGTCTGGCAGTGAGGCAGTAAAGGAGAAGGAAGATAGTCAAATGAAGCTGGGCTTAATTGGATAGTCATTGATTGTTTCAAGAGCCGCTGTCCGGTTGCTGATGCATGATGGGTAAGGACGCTGACCCCCCAGACACAGGCCATCCGTCAGAGGTAATGAACGCAGGGTGTGTGTGTGTGTGTGTGTGTCCGTCAGAGGTAATGAACGCAGGTTGCTGGGGCCACATCACAGAATTCCCGTCTGTGTGAAAGCAGCTCTATTGAGTGACCAGACCAGACCAGACCAGACCAGACCAGACCAAACCAAACCAAACCATGCACATGGCACTATTGTGCTTTTTTGACCTCTGTTTGGCATTCAAAGTACATGCATACAGTCAGCAGATTGTTCATGCCTTAAGGTGCTAGCAATGTCTGCTGACCTTTTTTTTCTTTCTTACTTCTCAAAGAGATTCTAGAATAAAAAGAATTGGAAGAAAACCAGTGGCAATTCTTTTCCCCCCGCAAGTTTAAAACAGCATCAGAGCAGACCTAGTGTTCATGCCTTGGCTCGTGTGGTGGAAACAGTTGGAGACATCCGGGGGAGTCTTGTGTATTCTAATGAATAGGAAACAGAATGGGCTGTATTTATTCATCTCTCACTATCCCTTCACTGGATTCCAATGCCTTGCACATCTCTCTGTGTGTGCATCTATGCAGTAGACCCCTGCAGCAAACTGCTGAGATGAATAAACAGCCTTCCAAATGGTGCTGTCTAGAAAGACAAACAGAACAATTGTAGACAGACAGAGATATAGACAGGGGGACTAAGGGCTTCCCTAAACCAAGTCCTAGTGTATGCAACCTGGGTAAAACTTTCTAGGAGGATGGGATGGTCCTCTGGGAGACCGTCGGTAGGGTTGGCTGGAGGCTGTTGATTTATGAACGCAGATCTCTGCCCCCAGGGCAGCTGAGTTGGTGTGGGCAGAGTTGGGCACTCAGCGCAGCGCATCATGCATGGCACAGAGCCAGAGAAGCAGAGAACCAGGAGGCATTAGCCAAGCGAGCCAGCAAGGGGTGGAAGTAAAAAGAAGATAAAGGTAGAAATGAGATCGACAAACAGAGAGAGAGAGAGAGAGAGAGAGAGAGAGAGAGAGAGAGAGAGGAAGGGAGAGAGAGAGAGAGAGAGATGAATGCTAAGATCGTCAATGTCTGGATGTGAAAGCAATTAGACAGCAGGCCTTTGTCCATTTAGAGGAGAGAGAATTGATCTGATCCTGAATCAAAAACCACAAGAACTCACAACATGCCACAGCACACACAAATGATTAACTGTAAGGCAATACTGCCTGAATCACTTGTGTTGCATTGTGTTTGAAATGTGCCATACAAATAAAATGCCTTATTGTACTACTAATGCTTCAGTTATATGCCCGTATATGACCCAATTGAGTTGTGGTCTGCCACATGTGCTCAATTAATAAAGTGTATTACTGTATTATATTATTATAAATAAAGAAACCATGTTCACATTTCACAAAATAGCCCTGTTTCCATTATGTATGATATTTGAAGGGCATAAACTGTACTGACAGACAGCCAACTAATACTATGAAAGTATTGAGTCTCACAGCAAGCACTTCGCGTTGATGCTGAAATAGAATGCACTGGCGGCTCTGCCTCTTTCTCTTGCGCACGCACGTAAAAACGTGTGCAGGCACACACACCCCTACTCACTTGTGTTATTTAAAGAAGTCCAATTAAGTTGAATTCTGAACATAATCAGTCTTTCATTAACATTTATATCTAAAATAAGTGTAGACCAGTTATGATGAGGCCCTCCCACGTGTTGCACCAACCGTGTAGGAAGGGCTCTTCTCTTCTTCTCTCGCAGTGCAACACCACCCTCTGCTGTACTCACACGTCATCATGGAACACAGGCGCCTCCGATAGGGGCTCTCAAAGCCGTATTGAAGACGAATCATATCGGTGTAATATACTGGTATGTCATTAAGTGTCCAGAGAGCCATTCCTTTGCTGAGATAAACAGAAATATTGTAGTGAGCATAGTCTACAACTTTCTGCTTTCTTTAACTTTAACTTTGGATGGTAAAAATGAGGTGTGTCAATTCCATGAATGTCTCTGCTGCTTTAATCCAACTGTTCTTTCATGTGAATATCAAAGCAATTCATCACAAATGAAATACAGAAAAAAGAAAACTTGTTGATGGCTCCATTGAAACGAGGATTGCATATTTATAGATGGGCAACAACAGGAGCGAAGTGGTCGCCTGGCAGAGCTCAGAAGAAGAACAGAAACATCAGAGGACTCTCTCTGAGCTTCCGGTTGACCTCGGAAGCGTCCCAAATGGCTCCCTATTCCCGGTGTAGTGCACTACGTTTGACCAAAGCCGCTAAAAGTCGTGCGCTAGAAAAGGGAATATAGGGTGCCATTTGGGATGTAACCCTCGTGTCCACTGACTTTGACTGACCTTGGATACATTTTAAAAAGCATTCTGAAGCATCAGTCACATCACAAAGACATCAATAAATCAGTCACGATTAGGAAGTTATGCTGTTTTAAAATTCCATTTGACTCGTATAAGACTAGCTAACCTCCATTCAACTTAATGCGTTGGAGTTTTCGGACAAAGTGGTCAGGTCTCATTGACCCAACCTCCAAATACAAAATTAACTCCATAATGTATACCGTAATTTACATAGACTACCATATTGGTCGCCCCTATTCCGATTGGCTTCAATTTGGCTACATGGCTTCTCCTTAATGACCAACACATTCTCAACATCAGAGTGTCTTAGCGAAAGCTTTCAGCCCCACCCTGTGTTAATTGCGATGCCATGCTTATTTGTCACGTAGAAAGCAGCTAGTGTAGTGTAATTACGGGAGGCCTGTGTACCTCTGATACATTATTCCTGAGTGCGTGTCACAGCATGCTAATGAGCTAATGTATTCTTGCTGTTATTGCAATTAGGAGCCCATGCTCAGTAATGGAGGACGGAGGGCTAGTATCAGGGCTAGGGATGCATCCCAAATGGCACCCCATTCTTTATGTTGTGCACTACTTTTGACTAGAGCCCTCTGGTTTGAAGCAGTGCACTATAAAGGGAATAGAGTGCCATGCGGGACTCAGGGAAGACAAGCAGGTGCCTCTGAATCTGTGGGTCACAGTAAAGAGAGGCTCGTTACAGACATAAAGGGATGATGAGATCTGCAGGGTTAAGTGTTACATTTTCTAAGGGAAGACTGTAGTGACTTCATCTTGTAAATCAAACAATCATTTAAACACTCCGGCCTTTACAACTTAACGCCTAACAATACGGCGTGCAATAATATTAATATGACCAAATATGAACGTTTTGCTCAGAAATGAAAAATAATAATACATTATCCAGATTTTCATGGCTTTTTGCTCTACATTCAGTAGGTTTTGGATGAGGTCTATCATAGTAATGCCCTGTTTTTATTCCAATTCCCCCCCAAATGACATTTTAATGAATTCTACAATGAATAACCAACCAAGAAATTATTTTTCAATATCCTCTAATCATATTCCGCCATCCCACTATATTAGAAGATTTAATAGGAGAACGTGCAGAAAACGCAGCATAAAGTGATGCTGGATTTCATTAAGAGTTCATATTTTCAACAAAAAGGTGTGGAATGCGTGTTTTTCAATCTAGAATAGTCCCTCAAGCATCCGTCTCATTTATTAACAAATTCCGCATTTTTTTTTTGTTGACATTTTCCTCACCTATAAAAACAATTAGAAGGCCACATATCTTGTCTCTCTCTGATTCTTATTCTTATTTTTGAATGTATAACAGATCAACTGTTTCTGTAGCAGTTCTGAAATGGCTCTAAAGGGGCATTACACCTACGCAGTTAGAGGAACTGACCAAAGGTCATGTCATCCCTGATGACGTGTTAGTACAGATGACAACAACAATGTTCACTCACTTCTATAGCTGGGGCACCTACTAACCACGGTCCATGTCCCAAATAGCACCCTATTCCCTATATAGTGCACTACTTTTGACCAGGGCCCTATGGGTCCAAGGTCAAAATTAGTGCACTAAATAGGGAATCGGGTGACATTTTGGGATGCAACCCATGACGTCCTTTACATCACCCATACAGGTCAAGCCCCCAGCCATGCAGGCTCCGAGTCTGGCTGATTGGCTGATCTGATGACTTCAGCCTTTCTGTTCTCTTTATGTCCATATTCATACGTAATGACGCTCCCGTAATACTAGAATCAATCCCTAAATCATAGACCCACGTTTCATAAGGGACGATGTTCAGGAAGATGGTCTCTCGTTAGACCATTTTTTTAGGAAACGGAAAAGGAATTAGTGGCAGCGGTATAGTTTACACCCTACTGTTACACAGAATCTCCCCGTGTTGCCATACTGCAGGGTGTCCATTTATCTACCTCATAATTGCCATAATTTAAACAACACACACACACAACCTGTGAGAATCATGCAGAGAGCTGGTTATGTGCTTTGATCCTCCTGTGATTCTATGCTAAACTTGGTACCGACTTTCTCACAGCAGGGGCCACAGTGAGAGAAAAGCAACACAGAGAGACAGAAAGAGACACAGCGAGAGACAAGGAGACACAAACGCAGATCAGATATAAAGAACCGTAAATAGAAGAGCACTATGTAGAAGGGAGTGAAATCTTCGTTATGGTCTTTCCAGACGGATAGGGTTTTTGTACAAAGAGACCGACAGAGTGCCAGAGACACAGAAAAACAGACAACCAGTGGCGAGTGTCCTTACACCCTCCAGAGACCGAGACAGTCCGTTGCTCTCCCTTTATCCCTCTCTTCTCTGAGGGTGATATATTCAAAAGAGATTCAGGTCAGATTAAGTATAGATTTTGTAAGTCGTAAGGGGATGGACTGTGCCATTGATCCAATTTAGGGGCAGAGAAATGGGGTGATCATTGTACGAGTAATTATATGCACAAACTTCTATCCCCTCTTTGCCCATCTGGTCTCCTGTTTCCATCAGATCTCATTAAAAAACAATGGTTGAGCCCAGCCCATCTCTGTGTTTGCCAGTTGACTACACCATAAAAGTCAGTCTCATTGTTCCCTGTTGTGCGATAAGCTGAGTGCACAAATTGGAAAGCGGACTGATTACGTCTCAATAGAGCCATGAAACCCTGACACTCATTTCACATTCACTCTCCCAATCTCCCTCTCAACCTAAAAAACTATTTGTCTCTCTTCACACACAAAATGTCTGTCTTCAATGTCTCCTTCCCTCCATCTCAGTTGTATTCCCGGTCTGTATATCCCTCATGTGAAGTGAAGTAAAAAAACAAACATGATAGCATGAGAAGCGAGAGAAAGAAATAAAAAGGTGTGTGAAAGAGGAGATGGACAGAGACAAAGCAAGAAAGAGTGTGAGTGTCACAATAAGGACTAATTGTACTAGGCAATGTCAGAGTATTAGGTTCAAGCAAAAACGCTTAAGTATTTAAATGCCTTCAGGCGGTTTTAGAGAGTGCATAAATTAAACAAGGTAGGGGATTTCAGGGCCTTTGTAGCTGGGTGTTAATGTAGTGCAGATTACCTTCATGAAAAACTAGAGATTTGACTACCAATGTTGAAACAGGGACGGACACTAGTGAACATGTTACTGACCCTGTCTACATCACAGAACATCAGGCCTCCTACAGAGTAGACAACAGAGGTAGTTACCCAAATTGCCTGTGTAGTGCACTGCTTTTGACAAGGGCCCGTTTCACATGACCTTCACTCTAAATCTGTGTAGAGTAAAGGTCCTGTGAAGCAGCATAGTAGCAGTTATCCTGCTTCGTCCCAAATGGCATCCTATTTCTTATCTATTCCCCATGGGCCCTTGTCAAAAGCAGTGCACTACACAGGCTGTTGTTTGGGTGCTGTTTGGGTAACTGCCTCTGTTGTCCACTCTGTAGGAGGCCTGTAGGAGGCCTGATGTTCTGTGATGTAGACGGGGTCAGTAACATGTTCACTAGTGTCCGTCTCAGTTTCAACATTGGTAGTCAAATCTCTAGTTCTGAACTCCCTGACAGCTACATGTTGACATTCTTAAAATGTAAGTATACACGAACAATTCTAGCCTGGAAAGACTATTCCGTGTTGCTAACTCAGTAAAGGCATGAATTCTAGCCAACAACACAGCAACTCTTTTTCACAGGCAAAACCAAACTAAAGTTATTTCCTTTTGTTAGCTAACAGGAGGGGAATTAGCTGACCAAATTTCACTGTCATTTGCAGTGAGTTCCATGCAGAGAATTCCTTGGAGATTAGGCCTCCCACTTTGCATGGCTTTATCCTCATAAGTGCTTTGTTGAAGCCAATGTACACCGTGTGCGACGATTATCAGCCAAAATCATGTTCCACATTTACTATTTATTGTGCTTTTGGACAAGGTATGACAGTAATCCATTCTTTGGTTTTATTTCCCTGGTACTGTTTCCAAATGCTAACATTTTAGCATTTGTGGCACAAATCCCATTCAAGTTATGGTACGGACATAATTTGTCACGCATCATGTCCAAATCATCCGAAAGTATCTACAATTGATGGTGAAGCTCAACAAAGTCACTTATAACTGATTTGAACATGACGCGTGAAAAAACAAAAACAATGCTAATATCTGTACCATGACACGAATGGGATTTGTGCCACAACGGCAAAAACGCATTGCTGTCACACATTGGTTTCCTTACTCTGTAAGCAGCCTATGTCATTTTGTCATTTGGGTGAACTCGTTATGAAACACAATGTGTATACATTTCCATCAATGTCACAGGATGGGATCAATAGTGCTGTAAGACATTAGTAAGCAGTTCAAAATCTGTTTATTTATTTTTTTAACATGGACCCCCTTTGTCTCCTCTATCCATGGCCCACGCTCTCGCATGCACATTCATAGACCCACACCAGGACGTGATCAGCAGACACGAACGACGATACAGTGGTGACATGTGGACATTATAATGTAGTGCACGCACAAAACACACCAGAACAAGCATTCTTTGCCATGTAAATACAGACTGGAGGGACCAGATAGGATGAAAAAAAAAGTAAATCCTCCATTTACTAAAATGCCACGGGCTGTTTGTGCGTCTGTCTGCTACGTACAGCAGGAATTATATGGCACCCTGCCAAGCAGCAGCCCTGGTGGAAATGTTAGAAAATGATGCACATTACATTTTGCAGACGTGTTCGTGGTGGAGCGTTTAGGGTCCACATGCTGTGGGGGGTTTCTGTGTGTGTTGTGGGGGCAGGTCATTCCAGAATATTGGGATTCAAGCAGTAGAACATCCCTGACAATTGTTAAGGCTAGGTCCCAGCAGGTAACAGACAGTGTAACCAGCTCCCTCTCTCTCTCTTTGGCTGACCCGTGAAAGACAGCAAACAGACAACACCCCCCCCCATCTTTATCAGGTAGAGTAGTTGAAAATAAAGCAGAAAAAGCAGGAAGCTCAGGAGTATAGAGCTAACCAGGGTGTGATCTTAGTTCCCTTTCCCACACCCACTCAGCACCAGCAGGAGCACTGGTACTCCTTCTCTTTATCCATTTGTCTGTCTATCTCGCCTTCTCTACATCTGTCCATCTCTGCTCACCCCTCTTCAAAAGGCAACGGAAAATTCCCCAGCTGAACAGACACAATACTGTATCAGGAAATGAATCTATCTTCAGACTGTGGAGTGGTTGGTTCTCTGTACAGATTCTCATTTACTCTCCTTTCCATAAAGTGTAGGCTACTAGGCAGGTAGCCAAGTGGTTAGAGTGCTGGGCCAGTAACCGAAAGGTTGCTAGATCGAATCCCTGAGCTGACAAGGTAAAAATCTGTCTTTCTGCCCCTGAACAAGGCAGTTAACCCACTGTTCTCCAGTAGGCTGTCATTGTAAATACGAGTTTGTGCTTAACTGACTCGCCTAGTAAAAAAAAAGGTTTCAGGTGAGATTATTGAATTACTTTAGATCTCCTTTTTAAAAACCATGTGCCTTTCTTTCACGTTCATCACACTGTGACCCACACTTAAATTCACCGACCTTTGGGCTGGCTCGTAATGAGCCCTGGCGTGCAAAGCAGGTCCTCGAGAAATGAGTGATATGGAAGGAGATATATCCGGGAGATATGGCGCCATCTGCAGTTCATATAGCCCAGCTACAGTTTTATCACCAAACCAGAAGATGGTGCTGAAAATACAACTGACAAGATAGAGAACAAATGGTTTCAGAGCCAATAGTACCAAGTTTAATGGTCGTTTGGATAATCAGGAATAAAATCATTTTAGAAAACAAGCAGCTGTACACACAAATGAACCTCACAGACAATAAATACAATCAATCAGCATAGCTTCCCACAGTAGCCCACGGGGAATTTGACATGACTATACAACTAGACAGAGAACAGAACAGAGAGAAAGAAAACGAGCTACAATTCTGAATAGGGCCAACGTGTATCTGATCACTACAAAACCAGGAAGGGTATCTTGAGACAAAAGCAAAATGGAGTACACTCAAAAGGTTTGACCACAGAATAGTCTAAAAAACATCTATTTAAAAAGACTGAGCTGACTACGGTTTTACCTTCACTTTAATAGACAGTTAAGTGACAAATGCAACTGAATAGTATGAGGCTTGAAAGCATGATCCAAATAAAAACAGCCCACTGTGTTGCAAAGCTCTACAGTATATTAAACCCAGACAGATGTAATGATAGTGGTTTGGTCATCTTATTTTGTTTTAGAAATACTCAACGGAAGTTTTTAATATTTGACCACCAAAACAAAACAGGGCATATTATCTAAACTAAAAAGTCTGGAAATAGAAGGGGGGGATCCTGCAGTTGGTCTGGTTTAAAGGTCAACATCCCTGCTGGGTTGCCCATCCATCTCCATCGCATTTAGCTATAGCCAATCATTCTCTGTGCAATTATACCAATGTTAGAAAGGCTGAGAGGATAGAACCAAAGCACCATACCTCCAGCGAACCCTTAAAGCAAGCCACTCGCCCTCGCTGGATAATGTGTGCACCAAGGCGTTTAAACTACACTAGAATAATCTAGAACCGAAACACCTCAAAACACATCAAACAGTGAAATCAAATGTGAAATCAATAGGATTATGATGGAGAATCTGGTATATTACAGTCACGTGATGAAGCATTTACTGCAGTTTTGAATGGGTCTTCTGGGGTTGTTGTTGTTGTTGTTTTTATAACATCTTAGTATCGAAATGAAGAATGTAAAACCTTGTTTTACAGTGTTTTGCTTGCTGCTTACGAGGTCCAGCGCCACCAGGCCACCTTCATCCTGTCCCAGACTGCACCTATAGAGTCAAAAGCTGGGCGGACGTCCAGGATGGAGAACTCATAGGTGTCCTTGTTGATCTCTCCGTCGTAGTAGTCGATCACGTAGCGGACTTCCTTCCCACAGCGGTCCACGATCCAGTCATGACGGTCAAACGGCAATTCATATCTGTAGAAACACATTTACGTAAATACATTATACTGTGAAAGGAACTGTGTAAGCATATCAAGCCACTTCCACTTTCAAATGAGCATATCATGTTAAGGCTTCAATTCAGAATGTACTCTGTACAAATAACATCTTGCACAAACATTTTAAAGTAAAAAAAATGAAATAAATAAACTCCTCACCCCATCCAGTGACGCATTCGAGCCCTTGGGGAGAACTCCTTAGCTTTGCCACCAAACCGTTTCAGGGATGGACCGCATGGACATTCCCTAACAAGTAACATGTCAGTGGGGAACAGGTCAATTTTTTACATTTATTTCCCCATTTAAAAAAACTATTTTATAACAAAGTAAAAGAGGTGCTTGTGGATCTGGGGGCCAGACAGGTTATTGATGTGTCAGTCTGGAAGGCCTCTAAAATGATGTAATCCATGATTAGCTTAAGTATTAACTATGACCAACTATGAATAACTAAATCTGTGATTAACTAAAGCACTTGGTATAGTGGCTCTGAAACGGTTTCGTATTTTTTCTACTCACCCGGCATGGAGGGCCTCCCACTTAAGAATCTCCTGCCATGCTTGCTCGTTGTTGGTGTTGTGGATCTTTATGATGTTGGACATGTCCTGCTGACCCAGTTCATCTTCCTTCCAGCGCCACCTGGTGATGAAGAGGTTAACACGGCTGGTGAGAAATGGAACCTTTCTGCTGTTTTAAAGCTGCAATATGTATCTTTTTGGGTGACCCAACTAAATTCACATAGAAATATGAGTTTTAGATCGGTCATTCTCATTGAAAGCAAGTCTAAGAAGCAGTATATCTGTCCTATGTGCGCTATTTCTTTGTTTCCCACGCTCAGGTTTAGTTTTTGCGCCTTATGCTTTCGGTTTTGTACACCAGCTTCAAAAAGCTGAAAATACAATCATTTAGGTTACAGAATGGATATTTCACAGCAGTTTAGATGGTAAAATCATTCTCTATACTATACAAACGGAAATTAGGCGAACTATTAGAATTTTAGCAAACAGGAAATGAAATGGCAGAGCAATTTCTGCATAGTGCATCTTTAAAGGACAGAAGTGCTGAGTGATTAACTGAAATTGCAGTTATTTTTCAGTTTTTAAACTCATACGTTTTTTTCTGTGAGCTCAATGCACACAAAGCATTTTCTCTAGAGATAAATCAGACCAGTCTGAACTGTGCGATGTAGCAGGGAGTTGTAGTTTCCAACAGGCCAATATTAGACATAGTTTAATGCATAAAATGTGACAATTAACTACAATGACCATAATACACTGCGCATCTACTTGTCTGGTCTGTTTCTTTTACGCCTGCTATGGAAGAGAGAAGCATGTGCAATGGTGAGGTGATATAGAGAGCAGCTGTTGCTTCACGAGGTATCTCTACCTGAAAATACAAAATCTAAGTGATTTATAGTTGGTTTTCAGCAGTCATAAAAGTATGCCTTATTTAGGTTGAACTACAAAATAGTGATTTTGTCAGACAGCAGCTCTATAGAGATGAGATGATGACTTGGAATTGAATAACAGTCAAATGTAATATACACAACAACTGAAATATTTATTAAAGTAAAGTAATGTGAATAAATGGTTAATAAGTTAATAAGCAGTAATGGGCAGTTACTACCATCATGTGACTTTTAAAAATGGTTTTATTCTGTGTTACAGTATTCAACCCACAATGCATTTAATGTAAAAAAAATAAATGCTCAGCACTAAAGGACAGTGCAGTACAGTGTCGTCTCCTACTTCTGGAAAGCAGTGTTATGTATAACGAGTATTTGCATGTCAACTAAATAAGACAAAATAAAAAGTCAGACCAAAACACCTCACAATTACAATGTGTTCGCAAAGTCAATACACAGCACTTCAATAGCCCAGCCTATATTTTACAGCTTACTATTCCACCATTTTCAGGAAACAAGATCTGCTCAATTGTATCCTTTGTAAAACTACATTTTTGTAGCAAAAGTGAGGGTATCCTTACCCCTTTCTGAGCATGGCGTTCCAGAACATCTGTTCCGAGGGGTAGACCCAGTTCTTGCCTGTTCCAGCCCGCGGGATCTTAGACTCCTCTCGGTTCACTGGTAGAAGGAAGGGCTGGTCTGGGGCAGGGACCTGGTTGGGTGGAGGCATCTGGACAGAACAGGATGATAATAACATTAGCCAACATGTTTAACCTTGGTCTGTTTATCAACTTTTATGAAGTGACTTTTCCATTCACTACTCTAGTTGAGCACATATCAACCAACCAAATCAGCTGAAATCATGGTGAGAAAAAACCCTAAACATATGATCTACAGCAGCCATACTGCCCCAGAACGGGGTGACTGCAGGTCCCGACCAAAAAAATGTAGATCAACTGAGTCGGGCTTTCAACTTACTGCTGGTGAGAGTTATAATAGTAGCACGCAGAATGTGCAATTTCCAAATTTGGTAGTAAATGGCAGTTTTCCTCTTAGAGAGCTACACTTCAAAAGTATGTAGACAACACTTCAAATGAGTGGATTTGGCTATTTCAGCCACACCCGGTGCTGACAGGTATATAAAATCCCTCACACAGTCATGCAATCTCCATAGACAAACATTGGCAGAGAATGGCCTGTCACTGTCATAGGATGCCTTTTTTCCAACAAGTCAGTTCGTCAAATTTCTGCCCTGGTCAACTAACTGTAAGTGCTGTTATTGTGAAGTGGAAACGTCTAGGAGCAACAACGGCTCAGCCGCGAAGTGGTATGCCACACAAGCTCACAAAACGGGACCACCAAGTGCTGAAGTGCGTAGTGCATAAAAATGGTCTTTCCTCAGTGGCAACACTCACTACCGAGTTCCAAACTGCCCCTGGAAGCAACGTCAGCACAACAACTTCGTCGGGAGAGTCATGAAATGGGTTTCCATGGCCGAGCAGACACACAAGCCTAAGATCACCACACGCAAATGCCATTTGTTGGCTGGTGTAAAGCTTGCCGCCATTGGACTCTGGAGCAGTGGAAACACATTCTCTGGAGTTATGAATCACACTTCACCATCTGGCAGTCCAAAAGACAAATCTGGGTTTAGCGAATGCCAGAAGAACACTACCAGCCCAAAAGCACCGTGTTAACTGTAAAGTTTGGTGGAGGAGGAATAATGGTCTGTGGCTGTTTTTCATGGTTTGGGCTAGGCCCCTTAGTTCCAGTGAAGGAAAATCTTAACACTACAGCATATAATGACAATTCTGTGCTTCCAACTTTGTGGCAACAGTTTGGGGAAGGCTCTTTCCTGTTTCAGCACGACAATGCCCCCGTGCACAAAGCGAGGTCCATACAGAAATGGTTTGTAGAGATCGGTCTGAAAGAACTTGACTCCCTGCACAGAGCCCTGACCTCAACCCCATCAAACACCTTTGGGATGAATTGGAAACCCGACTCTGCGAGCCAGGCGTAATTGCCCAAATCAGTGCCCGACCTCATTAATGCACTTATGGCTGAATGGAAGCAAGTCCCCGCAGCAGTGAACAGTTAACATGGAACATGTACATGCATTATCATCATACTGACCATGTTAGTGGGGTCAATGTCAGTCTGGCCTTGTCCGGCTGCTGCTGCCTTCATAGGACACGCCACAAACTCATAGGCCCGGTCCTGGTGCACTGGCCCTGCTGCAGCAGCAAGCTTCTCTTCTGTAGGGGCAGCAGCAGTAGCCTGGTGCATGGGGCACTCTGATGGAGGGGCAACTGCGGAGGGCATTTATGGCAAAACAAAAGTTAGAACCCAGATCCAGGGAATAGGAACAGGAGTTGTTCCTTGTCAAGTGGGTCACACAGTCAGGAATAACTCCTTCCCCAAAGAGAAAAGCTCCACGTGATAGATACACCCTCTATCATCCTCAGAGGGGGAAATTGTTACCACAACCTGTCAGACACAACAAAGATCAACCAACACAATCAATCACTACACAGATTACAAATTGTACACTATATACTTTGGAGAAGCTTTATCTTTTGAAGGTTTTGGCATTCAGGTCCAAAAAGTCACCTCTGAGCACTTCTACATTGGGCAAATATATATGGAAAGTTTCAATCAAATCAAAAGAGGTGCTATGAAAAAGTGTATTATTTAAAATGGATTTACCCTACTAACAATAGTAGGTGGTAAGCAAAGCTCAGGAAAAACTCAAGAAAAAGCGATATAGACCGGCAAGCCATCGGTCCTGGTGATGAAACAGAGATGGAGCCTACCTTTGACTGGTTCCTGTGCCTGGTGCATAGGACAGCCCTGTGGTGGGGCCACGCCGCCAACAAACGCAGGAGGGGGAGAGGCCATCATAGATTCGGCCTTGACTGTGGGTGGAGCAGGACTGGACATAGTGGCACCCATTTCTGGACTGATCTGTCCTTGTCCAGAAAGATGGGCTAGAGGACAAAAGTGGTCAGACGTTTAGTTAGCTAGCTGAATCAGTCTATCAGCCAAAATACTACTTAGCTTCTTGATAATACAGTAGTTTACTAGCAGCTATTTTTCTGTCTCATAAATGATAGCTAGTCTGGAGAAAGGATCTAACTAGCTACGCCAGCAAATGCAGTTATGTCGCTAGCTAGAAAAAGCGAACTTGTTACAAAATAGTGTAATTCAGTTACATACCTATGTTAGCATTAGCTGCTAGCTAGCACTTCTTCAATTATGTGTTAAGAAATAGATGTAACGTTACTGAAAACAAAGCGTATCACACCATCGGATATGTCCTCACTGTATAGTTTACCAATCTGATCAACATAAAGACTCAAAAGAACAATTTCCAACATCATAATCACCTACCTGGGTCCTTGAAATCACTGGCGCTGTATCCCCAATGTCAACGTGCGGATACGTTTCCCACAATGCAATGTACTTGGCACATTGGTTGTTCAATCGGTTGCTGTGTTGCTCCGAAGTTGTGAAACAGTATGTCTTCTTCTTCGATGAGGTTTAACGGTGGTTGGCATCCAATAAATGTTACATTACTGCCACCTACTAGACTGGAGTACAACTCCCTTATACGTTTTAAACGTTGCTTGAATTATTATAATTATTTTTTAAATACCCTACAATCGAACACTACATTCACAAAAAAAAAAAAAAAAAAAAAAAAAAGATTAACACCACCCTACTCTACTATTTAAATCTATTTAGTCCTACCTCAGGCCAACAACCTGAAAGTATGGGACACCACCACTTAACACACCCTGTACCTCTTCTGATGTCAAGACTTGAACACCCAAATACCTCTCTGCACCTGCCACCACAAATTCAATTTTCCGTGACTTACGTTCCATCCTTGCAGTAGAGTTGATAACCATTGCTAAAAATACAAATAAACATATATCTGTTGTTGGCCTATCCCTCTGTACTGGTACAGATCTACTACTCACGCCACTCCTCTCAGGATACCTCCCCCTTGACCTATCTTCCTCTAATTTCTTCACTGCATCAAAATATTCTGCACTACTCTGACCCTGGAAACCTCAACCTGCCTCTCTCGCAAAGGACATTTCTGATTCCCTGCCCCAATGCTACACATTCCTTTGTCTAATGCCCTTCTGCACACTTCTCACATCAAGGAACCTCCCTCCTACCTACACACTGCTGCTACATGCCTATAAGCTTGACACCTGTAACAACGTAATGTATTCGGCACAAAAGCTCATACATGATAACTTACAGTTGAAGTCATTAAAACTCATTTTTTTAACCACTTCACAAATTTCTTGTTAACAAACTACAGTTTTGGCAAGTCAGTTAGGACATCTACTTTGTGCATGACACAAGTGATTTTTCCAACAATTGTTTACAGACAGATTATTTCACTTATCACAATTCCAGTGGGTCAGATGTTTACATACACTAAGTTGACTGTGCCTTTAAACTCTTGGAAAATTCCAGAAAATGATGTCATGGCATTAGAAGCTTCTGATAAGCTGATTGACATCATTTGAGTCAATTGGAGGTGTACCTGTGGATGTATTTCAAGGACTTCCTTTAAACTCAGTGCCTCTTTGCTTGACATCATGGGAAATCAAAAGAAATCAGCCAAGACCTTAGAAAAACAATTGTAGACCTCCACAAGTCTGGTTCATCCTTGGGAGCAATTTCTAAACGCCTGAAGGTATCACGTTCTTCTGTACAAACAATAGTACGCAAGTATTAACACCATGGACCCACGCAGCCTTCATACCGCTCAGGAAGGAGACGTGTTCTGTGTCCTTGAGATTATCATACTTTAGTGCGAAAAATGCAGATCAATCCCAGAACAACCTTGTGAAGATGCTGGAGGAAACAGGTACAAAGTATATATATCCACAGTAAAACGAGTCCTATATGGACATAACCTGAAAGGCTGCTCAGCAAGGAAGAAGCCACTGCTCCAAAACTGCCATAAAAAAGCCAGACTACGGTTTGCAACTGCACATGGGGACAAAGATCATACTTTTTGGAGAAATGTCCTCTGGTCTGATGAAACAATAATAGAACTGGTTGGCCATAATGACCGTCGTTCTGTTTGGAGGGAAAACGGGGAGGCTTGCAAGCTGAAGAACACCATCCCAACTGTGAAGCATGGGGGTGGCAGCATCATGTTGTGGGGGTGCTTTGCTGCAGGATGGACTGGTGCACTTCCCAAAATAGATGGCATCTTGAGGGAGGAAAATTATATGGATATATTGAAGCAACATCTCAAGTCATCAGTCAGGAAGTTAAAGCTTGGTCGCAAATGGGTCTTCCAAATGGACAATGACCCCAAGCATACATCCAAAGTTGTGGCAAAGTCAAGGTATTGGAGTGGCCATCACAAAGCCCTGACCTTAATCCCATAGAAAATTTGTGGGCAGAACTGAAAAAGAATGTGTGAGCGAGGAGGCCTACACACCTGACTCAGTTACACCAGCTCTGTCAGGAGGAACGGGCCAAAACTCACCCAATTTATTATATGGGAAGCTTGTGGAAGGCTATCTGAAACTATTGACCCAAGTTAAACAATTAAAGGCAGTGCTACCAAGTACTAATTGAGTGTATGTAAACTACTGACCCACTGGGAATGTGATGAAATAAATAAAAGCTGAAATAAATTGTTCTCTCAACTATTAGATTGACATTTCACATTCTTAAAATAAAGTGGTGATCCTAACTGACCTAAGACAGGGAATTTTTACTAGGATTAAACGTCATGTGAAAAACTGAGTTTAAAAATGTATTTGGCTAAGGTGTATGTAAACTTCCGACTTCAACTATATATATCCTAACATCACTTTGTCGGGCAAAGACTCAACATCAAAACTCAAAAGAACAGACAATGACTATGTTTCACCACTCACAGCACCCTGTCTGCATCGCACCAAATGACGAGCATCACAAACACCGGGAATCTTACCCTTCAGTTGGTCAACTTACACATTTACTGCTACCCCAGTAATCACACCTTTCAATGGCACCCTTTCCTTAAGAGCAACATTTTTTGAATGTCTTGCCCCCATTCGTTTCCCTCTGACCAGCAGAAACACAATCAATTATTACCAGACCACTTCTGGTTACTCTCACCGATTCCACAGCACCCAACTCTGTTTTCACCCACCCTGAAACCACAAAGCAATCAGCCAAAAGGCAAGGGTACACTTTTTCCAAAAACTTCACTCCTACTGTCACAGACTCATCTTCATCCTGACCCTGGGTGCAAGCCTCGGCCTCAGAGAACTTCACCACAACTACCACCTCCGATACTTCGACCTCATTCCCTTCCATTTCTCCTCCTGTCTTCAGCTCACTCTGCTTACACTTTCTACCATTCTTCTTTAACAAACCATCTCCCCTTTTCCCGCAATTTTTAACCGACTCAAGCTCACTCTCTTCCTCCCTCTCTCTCTGAGATCTCCTCTGCCTCTTCCTTCATATTCCAAGTATATGTCTCCTTATGATAATACTGCACTTCTCCTTACAAACATCTTGTTCTTGCCTTCTCAAGGGACGCCACTTATCTGGCTGTCACAATCTCTGTACAATCAGCATGAACCCCTCAGGATGTCCAGCCACAAAGTCATAGCCCATATTCGTGAGCGTCAAAGCCGTGGTGTATCATGGGTAAATTGTGACTGACTGACTAATTGATAAATAATATTGAGTAGTTATTTAGGATGCAAGGGGATTTGTTTGCGAAACAGTAGTCCTACCAAAGATGGTTTAGTGTGTGGTCCCCTTCCTACTGTAAATTATAATTAAAGCCAGAGGAGGTGTGGTATATGGCTAAAATACAACAGCTAAGGGCTATTCTTATGCAGAAAGCAACGAGGAGTGCCTGGAAACAGCCCTTACTGGTGGTATATTGGCCATATACCACACCTCTTCAGGCTTTAATTATTAATAAGGGTCCTTATTGCTATTATAAACTGGTTACCAACCTAATAAGAACAGTAAACATGTCATTTTACTCATACCCTGTGGTATTGACTGATATACCACTGCTTTCAGCCAATCAGCATCCAGACCCAAACTACCTGGTTTGTAATCAAATCAATTGTTCTCTTTCATTTTTTAAATGGATTGCCAATGACCTATGGGAACTCCTTCCTCTTCACACTATGTGATTGAGTTGCTTATTAATGTCCAAGATGTTTACAGTCACAGCACACCCTTACTGTACCAACGTGACCTGTCACTATAAAACGCATGTTTTATGTATTTGATACCATTCCACTGATTCCGCTACTGGTCCTCACTTGACCAAGTCCACCAGAGCTGAGACTGACAGTCCACGCTTGACTGTGCCAGTCAGATAGCTTCATCTTGGTGGGAGTTTCGAGCCTGGACCTTGATACATATTTAGGCGGGAGTCTCAACCCCGAAGCACGACGGGTTGGAACCAATGGTAAGTGTAACTTTATTTTGAAGCCTCCGAAGCCTTAACCAAGGCAATCAAAGCATACACATAGAGTCATAAGGAAGTGGATGGCTGGAAACGTTCTACTTTTAAACTCGGACAAAACAGAGATGCTTGTTCTAGGTCCCAAGGAACAAAGAGATCTTCTGTTGAATCTGACAATTAATCTTAATGGTTGTACAGTCGTCTCAAATAAAACTGTGAAGGACCTCAGCGTTACTCTGGACCCTGATCTCTCTTTTGACGAACATATCAAGACTGTTTCAAGGACAGCTTTTTTTCCCATCTACGTAACATTGCAAAAATCAGAAACTTTCTGTCGAAAATGATGCAGAAAAATTAATCCATGCTTTTGTTACTTCTAGGTTAGACTACTGCAATGCTCTACTCTCTGGCTACCCGGATAAAGCACTAAATAAACTTCAGTTAGTGCTAAATACTGCTGCTAGAATCCTGACTAGAACCAAAAAATGTGATCATATTACTCCAGTGCTAGCCTCCCCTACACTGGCTTCCTGTCAAGGCAAGGGCTGATTTCAAGGTTTACTGCTAACCTACAAAGCATTGCATGGGCTTGCTCCTACCTATCTCTCTGATTTGATCCGGCCGTACATACCTACGCGTACGCTACGGTCACAAGACGCAGGCCTCCTAATTGTCCCTAGAATTTCTAAGCAAACAGCTGGAGGCAGGGCTTTCTCCTATAGAGCTCCATTTTTATGGAATGGTCTGCCTACCCATGTGAGAGACGCAAACTCGGTCTCAACCTTTAAGTATTTTCTGAAGACTCCTCTCTTCAGTGGGTCATATGATTGAGTGTAGTCTGGCCCAGGAGTATGAAGGTGAACGGAAAGGCTCTGGAGCAACGAACCGCACTTGTGGTCTCTGCCTGGCCGGTTCCCCTCTTTCCACTGGGATTCTCTGCCTCTAACCCTATTACAGGGGCTGAGTCACTAGCTTACTGGTGCTCTTTCATGCCGTCCCTAGGAGGGGTGCGTCACTTGAGTGGGTTGAGTCACTGATGTGATCATCCTATCTGGGTTGGCGCCCCCCCTTGGGTTGTGCCGTGGCGGAGATCTTTGTGGGCTATACTCGGCCTTGTCTCAGGATGGTAAGTTGGTGGTTGAAGCTATCCCTCTAGTGGTGTGGGGGCTGTGCTTTGGCAGAGTGGGTGGGGTTATATCCTTTCTGTTTGGCCCTGTCCGGGGGTATCATCGGATGGGGCCACAGTGTCTCCAGACCTCTCCTGTCTCAGCCTCCAGTATTTATGCTGCAGTAGTTTATGTGTCGGGGGGCTAGGGTCAGTTTGTTATATCTGGAGTACTTTTCCTGTCTTGTCTTATCCGGTGTCCTGTGTGAATTTAAGTATGCTCTCACTAATTCTCTCTTTCTTTCTCTCTCTCAAAGGACCTGAGCCCGATGACCATGCCTCAGGACTACCTGGCATGATGACTCCTTGCTGTCCCCAGTCCACCTGGCCGTGCTGCTGCTCCAGTTTCAACTGTTCTGCCTGCGGCTATGGAATCCTGACCTGTTCACCGGACGTGCTACCTGTCCCAGACCTATTATTTGACCATGCTGGTCATTTATGAACATTTGAACATCTTGGCCATGCTCTGTTATAATCTCCACCCGGCACAGCCAGAAGAGGACTGGCCACCCCTCATAGCCTGGTTCCTCTCTAGGTTTCTTCCTAGGTTTTGGCCTTTCTAGGGAGTTTTTCCTAGCCCAACGTGCTTCATCACCTGCATTGCTTTCTGTTTGGGGTTTTAGTCTGGGTTTCTGTACAGCACTTTGAGATATCAGTTGATGTACGAAGGGCTATATAAATCCATTTGATTTAGATTTGATTTACATGAGACACAGCAAAACAAACAAGGCATTTTTTGTTACCTTTTCTTGGAACACACTTCCCTTATGTAAAAATGTATTATTTGAACACTTAAAATAATTTAACTAGGCAAGTCAGTTAAGAACAAATTTTTAGGCCTACCAGAACGCAAAAGGCCTCCTGCGGGGACAGGGGCGGGGATTAAAAATACTAAATAAAATAAAAATAAAAATATAGGACAAAACACAGATCATGACAAGTGAGACACCATAACACTACATAAAGAGAGACCTAAGATAACAACATAGCATGGCAGCAACACATGAAAACACAGCATGGTAGCAACACAACATGACAACAACATGGTAGCTACGCAACATGGCAGCAGCACAACTCCCAGCCATAGATGAGCACACATGTTGCATTCTTTGCTTGGGAGCTGAACATGCTCAACCGGGTAGCAGCTTTAGACCTCAATGCTCAAACCAAGAGCATTGAAATCTCAACTTGCACGTTTTGAGGGCGAAGCCTCCGGATTCTCATCAGATGAGTCTCCCACAGAGATCAATGATTATTCAGAAAGCTCCAGGTCTAATGACTGGTCTCACTTCCCTTGTGATCCACTGCTCAATAAACACCATCGCCTGGGCACAAATCTCAACGCGGTGAGATGCATAAGGAGCTTAAGTTACTGGACAGTCATATGTCAACCATTGAGTCTGCTCTCGAGCACATCCTGGCCAGCTTTCCCCCGCTGGTAACAAACCCAACCCTACCTCTGAACGAAGTGTGGTTGTTGAATTTTATGACACAGGCTATGATCACTCTGATGATGATGCTATGTACCACAGCTTTAGCATTATCCAGTCTCAGCCTACTGATCTGGCAGTGATGGTCGACCAGAAAATATCCACATCTGAAATCTTCGAGAGGGCAAGCAGAAACCTCATCGAGGAACATGCACCTACTGCCATGGCGGCCACATCCACATTTGATTAATTCAGTTCTTCAATGACCGACATCCATTCCGTTGTTCAAAGACTTTGTGCGTGAGCTCCAATGCACTTGCCAAACGACAGAACCCATGCCATGCCAAGCATGGTGCAGATGAGAATGGTTTTGGCCATTTCCCCCATATGGACAAATAATTTGCTTCACTTGTTATGCCTGTTTCTCTCTGTCACAGTTCGGACCAAGAGCTACCTAACAAACTATGCAGGGCATCTGATCGCCTCCTACGCAGGACACATGACAGCACTGCTACAGCTGCAACGCTTAGCAATTCAGCAGCAACACTGGCCTTCTATCAGAAGGAGCTTCAGGAATTTATCTCAGCAAACTATAATGCTGAGACCATGAAAGAACTGTCTTTATTTAACCAGGTAGGCAAGTTGAGAACAAGTTCTCATTTACAACTGCGACCTGGCCAAGATAAAGCACAGCAGTGAGACTCAAACAACAACACAGAGTTACACATGGAGTAAAACAAACATAGAGTCAATAATACAGTTGAAAAAAAGTCTATATACAATGTGAGCAAATGAGGTGAGATAAGGGAGGTAAAGGTAATAAATTGGCCATGGTGGCGAAGTAAATACAATAGAGCAATTAAAACACTGGAATGGTAGATTTGACAGTAGATGAGTGTGCAAAGTAGAAATACTGGGGTGCAAAGGAGCTAAATAAATAAATACAGTAGGGGAAGAGGTAGTTGTTTGTGCTATTTATAGATGGGCTATGTACAGGTGCAGCTCTGACAGCTGGTGCTTAAAGCTAGTGAGGGAGTTAAGTGTTTCCAGTTTCAGAGATTTTTGTAGTTCGTTCCAGTCATTGGCAGCAGAGAACTGGAAGGAGAGGTGGCCAAAGGAGGAATTGGCTTTGGGGGTGACAAGTGAGATATACCTGCTGGAACACGTGCTACGGGTGGGTGCAGCTATGGTGACCAGCGAGCAGAGATAAGGCGGGACTTTACCTAGCAGGGTCTTGTAGATGACCTGGAGCCAGTGGGTTTGGCGACAAGTTTGAAACGAGAGCGTACAGGTCGCAGTAGTGGGTAGTATATGGGGCGTTGGTGACAAAACGGATGGCACTGTGATAGACTGCATTTAATTTGTTGAGTAGGTTGTTGGAGGCTATTTTGTAAATGATGTCGCCGAAGTCAAGGATCGGTAAGATGGTCAGTTTTACGAGGGTATGTTTGGCAGCATGAGTGAAGGATGCTTTGTTGCGAAATAGGAGGCCAATTTTAGATTTAACTTTGGATTGGAGATGTTTTATGCGAGTCTGGAAGGAGAGTTTACAGTCTAACCAGACACCTAGGTATTTGTAGTTGTCCACATATTCTAAGTCAGAACCGTCCAGAGTAGTGATGCTGGACGGGCGGGCACGTGCAGGCAGCAATCGGTTGAAGAGCATGCATTTAGTTTTACTTGTATTTAAGAGCAGTTGGAGGCCACGGAAGGAGAGTTGTATGGCGTTGAACTCGTCTGGAGGGTTGTTAACACAGTGTCCAAAGAAGGGCCAGAAGTATACAGAATAGTGTCGTCTGCTTAGAGGTGGATCAGAGACTCACCAGTAGCAAGAGCGACATCATTGATATATACAGAGAAGGGAGTCGGCCCAAGAATTGAACACTGTGGCACCCCCATAGAGACTGCCAGAGGCCCGGACAACAGGCCCTCAGATTTGACACACTGAACTCTGTCGGAGAAGTAGTTGGTGAACCAGGCAAGGTAATCATTTGAGAAACCAAGGCCGTTTTGTCTGCCGATGAGGATGTGGTGATTGACAGAGTCGAAAGCCTTGGCCAGGTCAATGAATACGGCTGCACAGTATTGTTTCTTATCGATGGCAGTTAAGATCTAATTTAGGACCTTGAGCGTGGCTGAGGTGCACCCATGACCAGCTCTGAAACCAGATTACATAGCGGAGAAGGTATGGTGGGATTCGAAATGGTAGGTGATCTGTTTGTTAATTTGGCTTTCGAAGACCTTAGAAAGGCAGGGTAGGATAGATATAGGTCTGTAGCTGTTTGGGTCAAGAGTGTCCCCCCCTTTGAAGAGGGGGATGACCGCAGCTGCTTTCCAATCTTTGGGAATCTCAGACGACACGAAAGAGAGGTTGAACAGGCTAGGAATAGGGGTTGCAACAATTTCAGCAGATAATTTTAGAAAGAAAGGGTCCAGATTGTCTAGCCCGGCTGATTTGTGGGGGTCCAGCTGACTGGATTTGGGAGAAGGAGAAATGGGAGCGAGGCTTGGGCGAGTTGCTGTGGGGGGGGGTGCAGTGCTGTTGACCGGGGTAGGGGTGGCCAGGTGGAAAACATGGCCAGCTGTAGAAAAATGCTTATTGAAATTCTCAATTATAGTGGATTTATCAGTGGTAACAGAGTTTCCTATCCTCAGTGCAGTGGACAGCTGGGAGGAGGTGCTCTTATTCTCCATGGACTTTACAATGTCCCAGAACTTTTTTGAGTTTGTGTTGTTACTTAAGACATTGGCTTGAATCTAGGTTGTGCCTAACTAAGGATGAATTTTCCACTTCTCATTGAGTTCTCTAAACCCAAACCCGTTCTGGTCTGCTTCACAAGCGTGCGTTCCTAGAAGTCATACAATGTTGGGCCTCTGGGTTTAGAAAAGTTTTGGCAATAGCCTCATATGTTCATTTGTAATATTTCATGTCCCAAATCCCCTTCATAAAGTAGAACACACAAACAGACAGTAAGAAAACAATTAAATTCAGAATATTTATTGACACTTAAAATGCTGCATATTGCTTTACTCAGGCAAATGGCATCAGGTGTGTAAAATTAAGAACAACAAGTGTGAATTAAAATGTTAAAACGTTCATGTTTTTGCCAACATGTAAACGTTCCCTTTCCACAAACAGGTCAGGGATGCTGCTGAGTGTTTTCTAGTATATTTCTCTCTTTGGGTGAACATTGGACCCCATATCTTCATTACATTTGGAACATGGTAATAAAAACAAAAACATTCAAATCATAAAAAGCAACACATATCTTCACAGATTTGACATGTATTGTAAAAGATCAAACAACAAAAGTAAACAACAGCCATCACCCAAACATTTTTTGGAACAATTCAGGGCTCAGTTCACTAAATCATCTCTGTAGGATGTATTTCCCCATCTTTCATTCAGTAAAAACTTGAAAAATGAGAGAACTAGTATTTTTGAAAGCCTATCTTGTACAATCACCAGTGGTGTGTACTTTCTATTGGTTTTTACTAATAAACATGACCATTACTTGAAGAAATACACAATTACAATAAAATGCGAGACTTAAGGTATTCATGTTTATTTGCACTGCCCATATTGCAACTGTGCTGATTATTATCAAGTATAATTTCCCTAATTGGATATTTCTGTGCTGGGTGTTAGCCACAGTTGTTTCACATGTTCACAATCATCATCGCTGGATAACATCATGAACAACAAGTACAGAAGAATACTAATAGGGTTTAGACATCATGTACATGGATTTCAAAACAAGAAACAAAATACAGCTTGCAATAAAAATTGCTATTTGTTTACAGTGATCTCCATGCAATACCACATGCATTTATAGAGGGTGTGTGAAGAGAGGAACATGATCATGCATGAGCATACCGCCACAACCATAGACGGACTGTATGGCCACAACACACAGTACTGAGGGCTGACGGTCTCATTGTGACTATATACCAAAACTCTACCATAGCTTCCTTTCCATAATCCCTCCCTCCGTAACCATATTCCCCCCCCCCCCCAACCTTTCAGATCAGTGAACATCGAGGAGAGTTGATAAGGAGAGGAGACGACAGTAGAACATGGTCAGGGTTTGTGCAGTTTAGTTCAACGGAAATGTATAGCGCTTCAGTTAACACTGCTCTATACTGGCACACGTTTCACTGAGAAATAGTTGATTACTGTACATTCATTGCCATAATCCACCCCACACAATAGTGTATAATTATGCGATCCTTTTCAGAATGAACATGTGTTGAAATTACATTGAGGCGGGCTTATCAAAACAAACACTGTAGAGAGAACATATTTTGGACATTCCATTGGAAAAGCCGTAACAAAAGCTCACTGTGCAATTCAAATCTGATTTTAAAAAGGCAACCATCACAAAAGAAGACTGGAGAGCATGACAAGGCCAAATATGATGACTTGAGTTCCCTATTTTGTTTCACAGACCATTAAAAATATGCTTATTTGTGTCCACCATATAAATGAAAGTACAGTCAAAATTCAAGTACACAAGTTTTTGAAAAGTCTACTTTTCATTTGGATGAGGACAATGCTAGTAGTTCCTTATCCTCACAAACATTTGTCATCATTCTCCTTTGTGTTAAATAGTCATTCAGTCAGTAAAATACTAATGTAGTACGACACACCCTCTTTTCCAAAGACTGTACACGTATGTTGTGTGTGTGTGTGTGTGTGTGCGCACTATACTCAACTGCTCAGTGAGAAAGCAGGTATATAACATTGATTATAAATGCATGTCACTGTATCATGAAAGCTTTTCCTCATAAATGTACATCATCAATACCTCTGTCATACATCTCCTTAAATAATATATGTAGGTACAAACATTGACGTGCTGCCCCAGTATATAACCGGTAAAAAATAAATAACATTTGAGACAGTTCAGAAGAAGTTCCTTACCCCAAGATCCTAGAACAAGGGACATACTCATCCAATAATATTGTCTCAATGGCCCCACATCCAAAAATGGAGGAAACTCTGGTTTCATATTGATCTGAGACCCAGTACTGAAAGTTAATTACAGCATGCCCCGGTTGACAGTGCATGTATGTTGACAGACAGTATGTGTGTAAATTCGAAAGAGAAAAACAACTTGTGACCATACACATTATGAAATTATGGCATTTAAACTCTCAAATTATTGAAATGTTGAGGACAAAAAGCTCATGTATTACATCTGAGCAAATCAAATCTGAGAAGAATGTCAGAATCCAGCTAACAATGCTCACGAGGCATTTCGCTATCGCTTCAACTGACACGTTCTCAAGTTCTCTTTCAACATCCTCTTTCTCAGGCAAGCAGCACGCCATTTCCTATGACGATACCAGCAAAATGAACCGACGCCGTCCTCTTTTTGAGTAAAACAAAAATATTTTAAAAGTATATTTAAACTCAAAATCCCCCAAAATCTGTAACTCAGCTGGGCAAATATAAGGAATGGATTCATCCATTTCCTCTTTAACTTTCCCTTTTTCCCATGGAGTGGAGAGAGGCCTTATTCCATTTGAGCAAGGATATATACGGTAGGTCTTCTTCAGCATTGGGTCAGTTTCAGAGTGACTCCTTGAGAGTGAATGAGATAGAGCTGAAAGGAATCAAGGTTTAATTGCACTACAGTAGATGTCCATCCAGTTCTTACAGACACTGTGTTTGGGTTTAAAGGGGAAGTTGCTACACCCTGTCCTCCCTCAGCAGACAGACAGCAGCATGGGCTTTTTAATGACACAGACCATTACTGAAATACTTCCTGCATTGGTTCTTCTGTGTTCAAAATGTTTATATTCAACCTCTGTGATTCAGGCAACCAGAAAATATATACAGTTGAAGTCGAAAGTTTACATACACTTAGTTTGGAGTCATTAAACCTTGTTTTTCAACCACTTCACAAATTTCTTGTACCCCTCGGGCACCCCTACTTGTGCCCAATGGGCACCCCTACAATTAACACATACCACTACTTTCCCCAATGTTACACATTCCTTTGTCTTTTGCCCTTCTGCACATCAAGGAACCTCCCTCCTAGGTCATTAAAACTCGTTTTTTCAACCGCTTCACAAATGTCTTGTTAACAAACTATAGTTTTGGCAAGTCGGTTAGGACATCTACTTTGTACATGACACAAGTCATTTTTCCAACAATTGTTTACAGACAGATTATTTCACAATTCACTGTAATCACAATTCCAGTGGGTCAGAATTTTACATACACGAATTGACTGTGCCTTTAAACAGCTTGGAAAATTCCAGAAAAGTATGTCATGGCATTAGAAGCTTCTGATAGGCTGATTGACATCATTTGAGTCAATTGGAGGTGTACCTGTGGGTGTATTTCAAGGCCCACCTTCAAACTCAGTGCCTCTTTGCTTGACATCATGGGAAAATCAGAAGAAATCTGCCAATACCTCAGAAAAACAATTGTAGACCTCCACAAGTCTGGTTCATTCTTGGGAGCAATTTGTAAATGCCTGAAGGTACCACGTTCATCTGTACAAACAATAGTACGCAAGTATAAACATCATGGGACAACACAGCCGTCATACCGCTCAGGAAGGAGACGCGTTTTGTCTCCTAGAGATGAACGTACTTTGGTGCAAAAAGTGTAAATCAATCTCTGAACAACAGCAAAGGACCTTGTGAAGATGCTGGAGGAAACAGGTAAAAGTATCTATATCCACAGTAAAACGAGTCCTTTATTGACATAACCTGAAAGGCCGCTTAGCAAGGAAGAAGCCACTGCTCCAAAACCGCCATAAAAAAGCCAGAATATGTTTTGCAACTACAAACGGGGACAAAGATTGTACTTTTTGGAGAAATGTCCTCTGGTCTGATGAAACAAAAACAGAGCTGTTTGGCCATAATTATGTTTGGAGGAAAAAGGGAGAGGCTTGCAAGCCGAAGAACACCATCACATCCGTTTAGCACGGGGGTGGCAGCATCATGTTGTGGAGGTGCTTTGCTGCAGGGGGGACTGGGTGCACTTCACAAAATAGATGGCATCATGGGGAGGGGAAATTATGTGGATATATTGAAGCAACATTAAAAGCTTGGTTAAAGCTTGGTCGCAAATGGATCTTCCAAATGGACAATGACCCCAAGCATACTTCCAAAGTTGTGGAAAAATGGCTGTGGCCATCACAAGGCCCTGACCTCAATCCTATATAATATTTGTGGGCAGAACTGAAAAAGCGTGTGCGAGCAATGATGTCTACAAACCTGACTTGGTTACACCAGCTCTGTCAGGAGGAACGGGCCAAATTTCACCCAACTTATTGTGGGAAGCTTGTCGAAGGCTATCCGAAACGTTTGACCCAAGTTAAACAATTTAAAGGCAATGCTACCAAATACTAATTGAGGGTAGAGGTCGACCGATTAATCGGAATGGGTGATTAATTAGGGCCGATTTCAAGTTTTCATAACAATCGGAAATCGGTCATTTTGGACGCTGATTTACAAAAATATATTTTTACACCTTTATTTAACTAGGCAAGTCAGTTAAGAACACATTCTTATTTTCAATGACGGCCTAGGAATGGTGGGTTAACTGTCTTGTTCAGGGGCAGAACGACAGATGTTTATCTTGTCAGCTCAGGGATTCAATCTTGCAACCTTACAGTTAACTCGTCCAACGCTCTAACCACCTGCCTTACGAGGAGCCCGCCTGTTACGCGAATGCAGTAAGAAGCCAAGGTAAGTTGCTAGCTAGCATTAAACTTAATCATGGTTGATGATATTACTAGTTTACCTAGCGTGTCCTGCGTTGCATATAATCGATGCAGTGCGCATTCGCGAAAAAGGACTGTCGTTGCTCCAACGTGTACCTAACCATAAACACCAATGCCTTTCTTAAAATCAATACACAGAAGTATACATTATTAAACCTGCATATTTAGCTAAAAGAAATCCAGGTTAGCAGGCAATATTAACCAGGTGAAATTGTGTCACTTCTCTTGCGTTCATTGTACGCAGAGTCAGTGTATATGCTACAGTTTGGGCCGCCTGGCTCATTGCGAACTAATTTGCCTGAATTTTACATAATTATGACATAACATTGAAGGTTGTGCAATGTAACAGGAATATTTAGACTGATGGATGCCACCCGTTAGATAAAATACAGAACGGTTCTGTATTTCACTGAAATAATAAATGTCTTGTTTTCGAGATGATAGCTTCCGGATTCGACCATATTAATGACCTAAGGCTCACATTTATGTGTGTTATTATGTTATAATTAAGTCTATGATTTGATAGAGCAGTCTGACTGAGCGATGGTGTCAGCAGGCTCATAAGCATTCATTCAAACAGCACTTTCGTGCGTTTTGCCAGCAGCTCTTCGTTGTGCGTCAAGCATTGCGCTGTTTATGACTTCAAACCTATCAACTCTCGAGATTAGGCTGGTGTAACCGATGTGAAATGGCTAGCTAGTTAGCGGGGTGCACACTAATAGCGTTTCAAACGTCACTCGCTCTGAGACTTGGAGAAGTTGTTCCCCTTGCTCTGCATGGGTAACGCTGCTTCGAGGGTAGCTGTTGTCGTTGTGTTCCTGGTTCGAGTCCAGGTAGGAGCGAGGAGAGGTACAGAAGCTATACTGTTACACTGGCAATACTAAAGTGCCTATAAGAACATCCAATAGTCAAAGGTATATGAAATAGAAATGGTATAGAGAGAAATAGTCCTATAATTCCTATAATATCTACAACCTAAAACTTCTTACCTGGGAATATTGAAGACTCATGCTAAAAGGAACCACCAGCTTTCATATGTTCTCATGTTCTCAGCAAGGAACTTAAACATTAGCTTTCTTACATGACACAGATTGCACTTTTACTTTCTTCTCCAACACTTTGTTTTTGCATTATTTAAACCAAATTGAACATGTTTCATTGTTTATTTGAGGCTAAGTTGATTTAATTGATGTATTATATTAAGTTAAAATAAGTGTTCATTCAGTATTGTTGTAATTGTCATTATTACAAATACATTTCAAAAATCGTCCGTTTAATCGGTATCGGCTTTTTTTGTCCTCCAATAATTGGTATCGGTATCGCCGTTGAAAAATCATAATCGGTCGACCTCTAATTGAGTCTATGTACATTTCTGACCCACTGGGAATGTGATGAAAGAAATAAAAGCTGAAATAAATCGCTCTACTATTATTCTGACATTTCACATTCTTAAAATAAAGTGGTGATTCTAACTGATCTAAGAAAGGGAATTTTTACTAGGATTAAATGTCAGGAATTGTGAAAAACCTAAACTTATATACACTTGAATTGAAATGTATTTGGTTAAGGTGTATGTAAACTTCCGACTTCAAATGTATATAAAAATCCAAATGAAAGGGAGGTGCTTCAAGTTGTTTTGGGGAGCACAGGACCATTCACACATTTGAGTCTATGGTCTAGAACAAGCAGTAAACGTTCGACTTGGTGAAGCGTTTGGGAAAAACAGACTTCATCCCAGACACGCTGTTTTGTGATAAAATGCAACAGAAAAATACATTTGCCATGCACAGGAAGTATTGCTAAGAGGCAGTTATACACATCACTGCCCAAGATATTGCCCCTTTGTCCACATCAATATCCTGCGTCTACTACCATAAAATTCAGTCAGTGCAAGACTTAGCTTTTTGTAAGTTAGTTGACACTGAAACAGTAGTCCCAGTCAGGTAAAGTTACTAATCGAATTGTGCACTAAAAGGGGACAGTGGTTCAATGGGCTCTCCTTACCCATAACATCCACCATCCTCTTGCTTTTTATTCAGCCTTTCCGTTCTCCTGTGTCCCCACTTTGTGTCGTCGGGCCGAGCGCATAACCTTGTAGCAGCCGCGGGCAATCTTGTGCATCCACATGACGTTCATGACATCCAGACAGATGCTGGAGATGATCCAGGCAGCGCGGCCTTCCGGCGGGACGCGGTAGAAGGCTTCGGTGCCATACACGAACCACATGCGGCTGTAGTAGAGGGGCATGACGGCAATGCGAACCAGGAAGAAGACAACGGCCATGGCCATCCCATTAGCGATGTTGGGCCTGGAGGACTTGGAGTAACCTAACACTTCAAAGAACCAGCTGGAAGAAAGACAGTCAGTACAATGAAGTAGAGGAGGAGAAAAACTGAAGTTAACACAACTCTGGGCTTAATGGGATTCAAACAATATAAAGGGTAATCTCTCACAGATGGACATAAAAACAAAAAAATCATATATATTGAAATCAATATATGAAATTAATTGTCCAGTGTTTCCAGGTTTGTATGAAATATGACCTATAATTACAATATGAGTGAAATAATTTTTCCTTACAATTAAAAAGCAGCTTTTCTGTGTTGGAATGGTATGGGCGTACCCCTAACAACAAAATGGTGTGTGTGTGGGCGTACCCCAAACAACAAAATGGTGTGTGTGTGGGCGTACCCCAAACAACAAAATGGTGTGTGTGTGGGCGTACCCCAAACAACAACATGGTGTGTGTGTGGGCGTACCCCAAACAACAAAATGGTGTGTGTGGGCGTACCCCAAACAACAAAATGGTGTGTGTGGGCGTACCCCAAACAACAAAATGGTGTGTGTGGGCGTACCCCAAACAACAAAATGGTGTGTGTGGGCGTACCCCAAACAACAAAATGGTGTGTGTGGGTGTACCCCAAACAACAAAATGGTGTGTGTGGGCGTACCCCAAACAACAAAATGGTGTGTGTGGGCGTACCCCAAACAACAGAATGGTGTGGGCGTACCCCAAACAACAGAATGGTGTGGGCGTACCCCAAACAACAGAATGGTGTGGGCGTACCCCAAACAACAGAATGGTGTGGGCGTACCCCAAACAACAGAATGGTGTGGGCGTACCCCAAACAACAGAATGGTGTGGGCGTACCCCAAACAACAGAATGGTGTGGGCGTACCCCAAACAACAGAATGGTGTGGACGTACCCCAAACAACAGAATGGTGTGGGCGTACCCCAAACAACAGAACGGTGTGTGGGCGTACCCCAAACAACAGAACGGTGTGTGTGGGCGTACCCCAAACAACAGAACGGTGTGTGTGGGCGTACCCCAAACAACAGAACGGTGTGTGTGGGCGTACCCCAAACAACAGAACGGTGTGTGTGGGCGTACCCCAAACAACAGAACGGTGTGTGTGGGCGTACCCCAAACAACAGAACGGTGTGTGTGGGCGTACCCCAAACAACAGAACGGTGTGTGTGGGCGTACCCCAAACAACAGAACGGTGTGTGTGGGCGTACCCCAAACAACAGAATGGTGTGTGTGGGCGTACCCCAAACAACAGAATGGTGTGTGTGGGCGTACCCCAAACAACAGAATGGTGTGTGTGGGCGTACCCCAAACAACAGAATGGTGGGTGTGGGCGTACCCCAAACAACAGAATGGTGGGTGTGGGCGTACCCCAAACAACAGAATGGTGTGGGCGTACCCCAAACAACAGAATGGTGTGGGCGTACCCCAAACAACAGAATGGTGGGTGTGGGCGTACCCCAAACAACAGAATGGTGTGGGCGTACCCCAAACAACAGAATGGTGTGGGCGTACCCCAAACAACAGAATGGTGTGGGCGTACCCCAAACAACAGAATGGTGTGGGCGTATAGCGGTCAGTAAAAATATTCACGCGAGACGACCGCTGATCGCCCAGTTCGCATCATCCTCTATGAGGAAAAAGAAAGCATTTAAACAATTTGTTTGAGAATCAAGTTTGAGGTGGAGTTTATGTTTTAGGATGAGTAAACAACATTATTTGGGTGTGAGTTAGAAAAATATTAAGTGAGATTTTCACTGGACAGTTACTTAACAAATGAATAGGGTTTATTTTTTCAGCAGCTGCTTTGCAGGGCTTCTGAGCCAATTGGTCATGAGTGTCACTGTCCTGTCTAAACTCAGGCCTTGGTGTGGTTGGTACCTACCATAGACATATTCAATGAGTTTATATACATCTGCTACCTACCGCTGGTTGACACACGGCGTGGAGAACTCTGCAAGCAGACGGAAGTTAGCAAAATAAGGCAACATTCCATGTCCCTGGAAGAACAGGGTAAAAAGAGGAAAATGGAGAGAAACAATGAAACAGGAAAGAAAGGGACTCAAAATACTTTCATTTGATCAAACATCACATCAGTATAGTTAAAGGAAGGCCTTCACACCATGTGTGTACAGAAAGATGGATCCAACATCATTAACAAAAGAACACATGATGATGGTAAAACATTTTGGGGGGGGAAACGACTTAAGATCTCACTTTTACCATACTGAAATGTTTAATTAATTAAGGAGCCATTTTGGAGGGGTTTGGATCTAAAATGTAATCATTTAAATCACTTTCTGATTATAGTTCTGCTCCGTGGCTATTTTTCAGGAGACTCAGCTAACGTCTTCAGGCTTTTCAAGGGTCCACATTTAGTCTGTGTTCTTATTTAATCTTCAGTAGAACCCAATATACGGAGTGCTCATTCATATCACTGAGGGTATATTTACGATGACAGCCTCGATGACAGCAATGAGGTTCCAGGACTAAAAAAAAACACGAAGTTAGTGACTCAGTAAAATTACGGTGTCGGTGAAACAGCTAAATTACAGTCCCTTCACACACACACACACACACACACAACATGAATGGGTTGGCAACATTTCTAATAGCATAGTGTTAAGTAAACCTCAACATAGTGTGCACGCACAGCCAGGGTTTGACGTGTAGACATTCAGCTACTAGCCAAATGAGCAATGATTAGCCATGCATATAAGAGCAATGCTTATAATCACAAGCTGTTATAGGAAGGTATCGACCCTATATTATCACCCTCGGACATGAGTGCTGGTATGATCTAAGGGCTGGTATCAGCTCGCTCTCTTCCGGGTGGTATACAAATCTGCTCATAAAAACAAGTCTCATTTCCATATCCTATTGGTATTTCAGGCTTAACACAGGGCAAGATTATCCAAATAGCACACACCAAAAGTGGAAACTTACCTTATAAGACTGAAACAAAAGTTCATACGTGGCATATACTTACTCTCATGTATGGACATGGTTCAAGTTATACCAGAGAGGATATGAACTTTCCCAGCATCTCCATGCTAGGACCTCTAGGTACTGGTAAATCCATACCGTTACTGGACAGATAGGTCATATCTGCTCAGTGTAGCACAAAGGCAATAACAGCAGACAAGACAGGAAGGATTCAGTCTCGAGGAGTCAGGCCTGATCTTAAGCGTTTACATTTTACACAACCTAATTTGAATTGGGTAGTTTTTGCATGAATGTTTTGCTGGTAATTGTGAGACTATATTATTTTAAGAGACTGTATTAGCAAAGGATAGAGAGACAGACCATAGAGAAAGTTACAGGTCGCAACGTTGTATCTGGCCCATTACGGCGTATGTGAGAGTATGGGCAGCGCCATTGAGGCCATCTCCATTTTGAAGTAGTCAATTTACCTCTTCTACCACTTCTATGAGTTGGTAAACAAATGGAAAGGGTGCACACTGCCACCTGGAGTGGGTTGTTTGAACAGGTATAAAACCAAGGTTGGCAATTTACTGCCACCTGCAATTATGGAATGTTTGCTCACAAGTATAATTCATTGCTGATACCCTAACCCATAGGAAGTGAAACCCAGTTGACTACTTCAAAATGTTGAATGTCCTTAATGGCGCTGCCCATTCTTAAACTGGCTTTTGGGCACTAGAGTCCTCTTATCTATCTCTATGAGACAGACAGATTAGAGAGAAAGGTGCAACTATAGTTAGAAGCATAAAGAAGCAACAACATTGATAACATGCACTTTAGAAATCAAACAGCAATCAAATATTAGCCTATGAATTAGTTTGCTTGTTCTGGGTATAATAGCCTTATTGTTTTTACAATGATCTAATATAATCTACATCTACATAAAACAGCTGGATCAATTAATAATAGTCACCAAATTAACAACATACTGACATAACAGCTTTGATAGAAAGCCAGACCAAAAAAGTAAAATCCATCAACTAGTATAACAAGTTATAAAGGGCTTTTAAGTTGAACAGATTGTAGCAAATGTGTATAGTATGTCCCAAAGTTACTTGGTTTTTGTATTTTGTAATAACAAGCATGACTGTGCTAAGCAGTCGTGAGTGTCCAGTGACCGTATGGCCTACACCAGTATGGCCTTTAAAAAAAAAAATTACTTTCACATTTTCTCTCAAATGTACATTGAAATGCATTGTACCTCAGAGTAGCTTTGCAATGCATACACTGTACATTTTTGGTCCTTCAAGTTGGATATGAATACAATTTGCATACAACGCTAAGGGATAAACTCAACTAAGCTTATTGTAGAAAGATTTAAGGTTATGGGTTGGCTTGAAACAAAGCCACTCTTAAAACAGGGACACGTGAGGCTTGAAGTTAAGTAGGCAAGCCCTCACAGAGCTAAAGCATTACAGTGAGGACACATTCATAGATGAGACACACTTAAGCATTATTCATGGCAAAGTGTTATTATCATCATCAACATTTCAGTTATTCTCAAGGGTCGTCTGCCATAACAGTCTAGGAAGAAGCAGCTTTGGAAATAGTGGGGCAGAGGACAAGAGTTTGAGAGAAAGGAGGCAGAGCTCATCTCTGCCACAAAACAGTAAGAGGCAGTAACGTTGTTTTGGCATGCACATACAGTAGTTGGAGACCCCTCCACCAACAATGGGAATGCCAGGACAAATGGAGGCATGCACAGCTCAGCTCAGTCCAGCTCCATAAAAGGCTGAGGGATCAGTGAAATAAATGCAGGACTTAAGGGCAAGGTGAGGAAGAAGGGAAGGAGGGTGTCGGCCATTACCATCATTAAGCATTCCATGCAAAAAATACCAACATTGTTATGAGCTACAGAACCTGGTGATCTGGATGGCTACAGACCAAGGGTGAACAGCAGTGTCCTGGATGGCTGGGCATACAACCTGCTTCACCATTATAACCAGTGGTTATAACCAGGTCCATTGTCACTGTCCAGACAAACAAGCATGTTCCTTGACTAGACAGTGCCGATTAAGCATGGTAATACCCGACAATCAACAAACATATCAGTCATTCTTTCAATCCAAACTATCCCTAATAATCATCCTAACCAAAATGTATGCACTCTTCTTGTATCATAACCTCAACCCTTTTCGAACTCAATCACAATCCCTCACGTGAGACAAAACATTACCAACGAAAGCAATTCCCAATAACTTCCAACACATAGGCTATCACATTTCACGAGATCACAAGAGTCCAGCTCCTGGGTGAATGATATACTATCAAGCCAACAGTATGGCCCTATACTATTGATTCCCATACACATATATTCAACAGCTGAGGATTAGCTAATGAGATGCATTAGAAGAAGGTGAAAATAGTGCCGGCAGGCTAGCGCCACATGTTCTCACTAGCAGAGTCCTAGCAGAGCTAATAGGAACAGAACTATGTTCACGCGTTACACTTACGCGTTCACACTTTCCTTACACCCAATCTCCCGGCCCTGTCATCACAATCACCCAGCATGACATGGCACAGCTGTTCACCTTTAGTCGTCTCTTTCCCATCTTGCCTGCATGTTCTGCTATTGGACAATAGGGAACTCACCAGTACATAGTAGTAAGCATATAACGCTGCCAGGTGGTGCACTACAAAAAACTTGTCGCCTATCGCCTTCCAATAGTAAAATATTAGCAGCAGATCTGGGAACAGACGAAAAGAACAACACAATATTAAACAGAAGATATTACATCAAGGTGAACAAAAGTGTTAAGAAATGCAACAACAACAAAAATTCTGGTACAGACAAAAAAGGGCAAAACAAAACTGATTTTGCCAATGTCGCCGAAGAGTGGCTAGGGATTGCCAAGACGTCCTGTAGTGAATGAGGACCTTTGCAAGTGGGTATGAGACTAAAGTGTCTTTGTTCTCACCAGATATGAGGTAGCCTGTTGTCACGCCAACATTTATCTTCACAAGTGTGGGATCTCCCCTGTTGGCAGAAAAAGACAGGACAAGACACAAAATGGGTAAATAGTATGTACACAACACACTGGTTCCATCATGCACTTCAACAAAGCGACAGAGTCCTCACCAGACGGGGTCTTCATTGATGGCGTCATCAAAGAGCAGGATGTAGAGACAGAAGAGTCCCACCACAAGGGCATGAAGCGTGGACACTGTCCTAAAAGAACACACACACCCCTGGTCAAATCTGTGATAAAACACTTTAATAAGTGATGCAGATAAAGCGTTCCTGTGCACAGTGCAGGTGGAATTAATTGATTGGTTGCACGGCCACCGGCAGACAGATTCAGCCCAATTAGAACAGGAGATTAAACACCGTTCAGGGGTCACTCAGACAGGCAGGCTATCAGGCAGTCAGACAGGCAAGCGGGCAGTCAGACAGGCAGAAAGCCAGTCAGTCAGTCGAGAAAGTTAGACAGGTTGTCAAGTAAATCAGGCGCCCAGGCGGACTCAGTTAGGCTGTATCTACTGTAAGCCAGGTCTGTGTTCCTCCTGTAACGACCCACATCAACATCTCCCTGCCAGTCTGCCAGAGAAAGACAAGACCACTACAAAACCTTCACAGACAGGGTCATCTGAGGGTAATCTGTAATCTTCAAGACAGCTGTGGCTTTGCAGTATACAGTACTCTACTATGGACAGTTGTAATAATAACAACAACAACAACTGACACCATAAGGATTTTATATCATAACTGTGCATGGTACACAGTGTACCATGCGGTGTGATAAGAGTGTATTTTTGTCCGATATTTTGATTAGTAAATCTGGTGAGATATGGCGGCACATTAAGTCATGAACTGTGTAAAACAACTGGAAGTCATGAACTGTGTTAAACAACTGGAAGTCATGAACTGTGTTAAACAACTGCACGACAAATTAACAACTTAGCAGACTGTCGACACTTTACTGTAAATATTCCGACCCACAATTTTGTGGGATACGTTCGAAAACATTAACCAAGTGTGCCCATTATGGAAATATGGACGATGACTCTATTCTACATCCACTAAAATGTATGCATTAATGTGCTGACACAAAGTATATTATCAGTGTGTGTTGCAGCCAGTAGCCAGTGTTCTATACCTTGAGTTCCACTCCACCTTCTGCTTGTCTGCAAGGCGTAAGAAGCCAGGGCTGACACGGGTGGAGACCCAGGGACTGACCCGGTGGAAGAGCCACTGGAAGGAGAGGAAACTGGTGACCGAGATGACAAGGATGAGCTGGCTGAACAGGTCCATGGCCGCCTAAGCCCACTGAAGATAGGGAGGGAGAGAGTGGGAGGAGAGAGAGGAAGGGAGAAAGAGGGTGAAAGGTGAACGGTGAGTTGGATAGATTCAACAAAACACATATAGGTTGCATTGAGAAAACATATAGGCAAAACAAAGAACAACTGTGGAAACAACTAGGTAGACAGGCAGTATACTAAGTTTTAGGTTACAGGCAGTAAGGAACACAAACATTTTCGGCCCAACCTCAAGCTTATCACTTATAAATCCAAATCAACAGAGTTGATCTTCACTCACCTACTATTTATCCTAGAAAAGTTATTTTCTTCAGCCTGTGTTTATCCATTTGAATTGCACCAGACAAATCACTTCTTGCAAGTCCATGGCATGACTGTGGTGTGACTGTCTCAGTGTGATGGTGTTAAATGTGTGTCAGTCAGGGAAATCCAAAGTCAGTCAATGTTTAACAGAACTCACCTTTGGCTTGACTAAACTAAGGGAGTGGAGAAGACGGGTGCTTTAGGCTAATGAACCGTCATACTGGCCCAAAGAGACATACTGACACCAACAGAGGAAGCTGTGGTGCTGTGCTGTGGAGAATATAAGGTTTGTGGCTATACTGACATACGTTATGGCCAGGGACAGGCAAAGCATAAACTAAATAATTTACCTAGAATGTCCCCCAGGAATTGTTCCAGAGACCCTGTAGTAGATCAATATGGGTAGTAAATATGGACTGACAGACTATAAACACAGAGTAGGTTAAATATTAAAAGTGAAGGCATTTAATTAACTAGGCAAGTTAGCTAATGACAAATCTTTATTTACAATGACAGCCTAGGAACAGTGGGTTAACTGCCTTGTTCAGGAGCAGAACAATACATCTTTACCATGTCAGTTTGGGGATTCGATCTAGCAAACTTTCGGTTACTGGTCCAACGTTCTAACCACTAGGCTACCTGCCACCCCATACCTCGTTCAAAGGCATGCATACACTGTGTATACCAAACATTAGGAACACCATCCTAATATTGAGTTGCACCCCCTTTTACACTCAGAACAGCCTCAATTCGCCTGGGCATGGACTATACAAACTGTTGAAAGAGCTCCACAGGGATGCTGACCCATGTCGACTCCAATGCTTCCCACAGTTGTGTCAAGTTGGCTAGATGTCCTTTGGGCGGTGGACCACTCGATACACACGGGAAAAAGTTGAGTGTGAAAAAACAGTGTTGCATTTCTTGACACACTCAAACCAGCGCGCCTGGCACCTACTACCATACCTCGTTCAAAGGCACTTAAATATTTTGTCATGCTCATTCACCCTCTAATATGGCACACATACACAATCCATGTCTCAATTGTCTCAAGTAGAGGTCGACCGATTAATCGGAATGGCCGATTAATTAGGGCCGATTTCAAGTTTTCATAACAATCGGAAATTTGTATTTTTGGGCGCTGATTCTGCCTATTTTTTAATACCTTTAGTTAACTAGGCAAGTCAGTTAAGAAAACATTCTTATTTTTAATGACAGCCTAACGGTGGGTTAACTGCCTTGTTCAGGGGCAGAACGACAGATTTTCACCTTGTCAGTTCGGGGGAGCCAATCTTGCAACTTTTACGGTAAACTAGTCCAACGCTCTAACCACCTGCTCATTGCACTCCACGAGGAGCCTGCCTGTTACGCGAATGCAGTAGAAGCCAAGGTAAGTTGCTAGCTAGCATTAAACTTATCTTATAAAAAACAATCAATCAATCATAATCACTAGTTATAACTACACATGGTTGATGATATTACTAGTTTATCTAGCGTGTCCTGCGTTGCATATAATCGATGCAACGCTGGGGGATGATTTAACAAAAGCGCATTTGCGAAAAAAGCACAATCGTTGGACGACTGTACCTAACCATAAACACCAATGTCTTTCTTAAAATCAATACACAGAAGTATATATTTTTAAACCTGCATATTTAGCTAAATTAAATCCAGGTTAGCAGGCAATATTAACCAGGTGAAATTGTGTCACTTCTCTTGAGTCAGGGTATATGCAACAGTTTGGGCAGCCTGGCTCATTGCGAACTAATTTGCCAGAATTGTACATAATTATGACATAACATTGAAGGGTGTTCAATGTAACAAGAATATTTAGACACCCGTTACGTAAAATACCGAACGGTTCCGTATTTCACTGAAATAATAAACGTTTTGTTTTCGAAATGATAGCTTCCGGATTCGACCATATTAATGACCAAAGGCTCACATTTCTGTGTGTTATTATGTTATAATTAAGTCTATGATTTGATAGAGTGGTCTGACTGAGCGATGGTAGGCAGCAGCAGGCTCGTAAGCATTCATTCAAACAGCACTTTTGTGCGTTTTGCCAGCAGCTCTTCGCAAGCACAGCGCTGTTTATGACTTCAAGCCTATCAGCCTAATGGCTGGTGTAACAGATGTGAAATGGCTAGCTAGTTAGCGGGGTGCGCGCTAATAGTGTTTCAAATGTCACTCGCTCTGAGACTTGGAGTAGTTATTCCCCTTGCTCTGCAAGGGCCGCGGCTTTTGTGGAGCGATGGTTAACGCTGCTTCGAGTGTGGCTCTTGTCGATGTGTTCCTGGTTCGAGCCCAGGTAGGGGCAAGGAGAGGGATGGAAGCTATACTGTTACCCTGGCAATACTAAAGTGCCTGTAAGAACATCCAATAGTCAAACGTATATGAAATACAAAAATGGTAGAGAGAGAAATAGTCCTATAAATACTATATTAACTACAACCTAAAACCTCTTACCTTGGAATATTGAAGTCTCATGTTAAAAGGAACCACCAACTTTCATATGTTCTCATGTTCTGAGCAAGGAACTCAAACGTTAGCTTTTTTACATGGCACATATTGCACTTTTACAACACTTTGTTTTTGCATTATTTAAACCAAATTGAACATGTTTCGTTATTTATTCAAGGCTAAATTGATTTTTATTGATGTATTATATTAAGTTTTCATTCAGTATTGTTGTAATTGTCATTTTTACAAATATATATATTTTTTTTTAATTTTAAATCGTCCGATTAAAATCGGTATTGGCTTTTTTTGCTCCTCCAATAATCGGTATCGGCGTTGAAAAATCATAATCGGTCGACCTCTAGTCTCAAGGCTTAAAAATCCTTCATTAACCGGTCTCCCTTCATCTACACTGATTGAGGTGGATATTACAGTGACATCAATAAGGGATCATAGCTTTCACCTGGATTCACCTGGTCAGTCGGCCATGGAAAGAGCAGGTGTTCTTAATGTTTTGAATACTCAGTGTAGATATGGTGCGTGTAACTGGGGCAAAATTTTCAGAAATCTGACCATATAGGCCTATGCATCAAACAAACATAAATTGTGCGTGTTTCTATTGACCTCTATTGTCAGGATTCTAGAAGGCAAACTTTAGCACACAACAGTCATGTCTGGAGTTGTACATTTAGTCCCCATACAGTAGAGAGATGGATTCTGCTGTAGAATCTTCCTTTCTGACCCGTGCAGAGTAGAGAAAGCACTGATCCATACAGATAAGCCTTTGGCTCAAACATCACCAGCCAACCAAGCACCAGCTCAGACCAGCAGAAGCCATTACACACACACACACACACACACACACACACACACACAGTGCGCTGTGGAGATTGTCATGCTGCCTTGGGTGCTGCTGCGATTGGACACCCTTGAACGTCCTGATGTTCTGGCTCTTATTTCATTCTGTACCATATTGCCACATTATGAATATCAATGCATGCAGACAATACCTTTCATGCAGTAAAATGCAGCTACTAAAATTAGGCCTACATTTTCTACTCGGCAACACAGCATGTTAGTTTTGATCTCCAGATGATTCTACTGTATACACATGACAGTTACAGTTGAAGTCGGAAGTTTACATACACCTTAGCCAAATACATTTAAACTCAGTTTCACAATTCCTGACATTTAATCCTAGTAACAATTCCCTGTCTTAGGTCAGTTAGGATCACCACTTTATTTTAATAATGTGAAATGTCAGAATAATAGTAGAGAGAATGATTTATTTCAGCTTTTATTTCTTTCATCACATACCCAGTGGGTCAGAAGTTTACATACCAAATACTAATTGAGTGTAGCATTGCCTTTAAATTGTTTAACTTGGGTCAAACGCTTCAGGTAGCCTTCCACAAGCTTCCCACAATAAGTTGGGTGAATTTTGTCCCATTCCTCCTTACAGAGCTGGTGTAACTGTGTCAGGTGTGTAGGCCTCCTCGCTCACACACTCTTTTTCAGTTCTGCCCACAAATTTTCTATGGGATTGAGGTCAAGGCTTTGTGATGGCCACTCCAATACCTAGACTTTGTTGTCCTTAAGCCATTTTGCCACAACTTTGGAAGTATGCTTGGGGTCATTGTCCATTTGGAAGACCCATTTGCGACCAAGCTTTAACTTCCTGACTGATGACTTGAGATGTTGCTTCAATATATATCCACATAATTTACCTCCCTCATGATGTCATTTATATTGTGAAGAGCACCAGTCCCTCCTGCAGCAAAGCACCCCCACAACATGATGCTGCCACCACCGTGCTAAACGGATGGGATGGTGTTCGTCGGCTTGCAAGCCTCCTCCTTTTTCCTCCAAACATAACAATGGTCATTATGGCCAAACAGTTCTATTTTTGTTTCATCAGACTGGAGGACATTTCTCAATCTTTGCCCCCATGTGCAGTTGCAAACCGTAGTCTGGCTTTTTTATGGCGGTTTTGGAGCAGTGGCTTCTTCCTTGCTGAGCGGCCTTTCAGGTTAGGTCGGTATAGGACTCGTTTTACTGTGGATATAGATACTTTAGTACCTGTTTCCTTCAGCATCTTCACAAGGTCAGTTGCTGTTGTTCTGGGATTGATTTACACTTTTCGCACCAAAGTACATTCATCTCTAGGAGACAGAATGTGTCTCCTTCCTGAGCAGTATGACGGCTGCGTGGTCCCATGATGTTTATACTTGCGTACTATTGTTTGTACAGATGAACGTAGTACCTTCAGGCGTTTGGAAATTGCTCCCAAGGATGAACCAGACTTGTGGAGGTCTACAAATGTTTTTCTGAGGTCTTGGCTGATTTAATTTTGATTTCCCATGATGTCAAGCAAAGAGGCACTGATTTGAAGGTAGGCCTTGAAATACATATACAGGTACACCTCAAATTGACTCAAATGATGTCAATTAGCCTATCAGAAGCTTCTAACTCCATGACATCATTTTCTGGAATTTTCCAAGCTGTTTAAAGGCACAGTCAACTTAGTGTATGTATACATCTGACCCACTGGATTTGCGATACAGTGAATTATAAGTGAAATAATCTTTCTGTAAACAATTGTTGGAACAATGTCCAAGCCGACTTGCCAAAACTATAGTTTGTTAACAAGAAATGTGTGGAGTGGTTGAAAAACGAGTTTTAATGACTCCAACCTAAGTGTATGTAGACTTCCGATGTCAACTGTATGTACTTCATTATTATTATTATTGCCTATACCAGTCGATAGGATAATGGGCTAGTACACTGTGAATCCATGACCGTAAGGGCTCAGATCCCAGCAGCAGTAGAGCAGAACGTCGGTTGGGGCTATGACCCAGGAGACAGCCTGTCTCTGCCTCAGCAGTGGTGTGTGGCAGTAAACCAACCCGATCCTGCCACTCAGAGATACACTCATCAGCACTGCAGAAAGCAAAGCAAACACACGCACACACTCACACAGGACATCTCCTGATACCTTCTGAATACCTTCCCAGTGAGCCAGTTCAATCAGTGTGGTTTACAATCAAGAGCATTAGTAAATTATTATTTTTAATTGAACCTTTATTTAACTAAGCAAGTCAGTTAAGAACAAATTCTTATTGACAATGACGGCCTACACCGACCAAACCCGGACGATGCTGGGCCAATTGTGTGCCGCCCAATCACGGCCAGTTGTGATACAGCCTGGAATCAAACCAGGGTGTCTGTAGTGACGCCTCAAGCACTGAGATGCAGTGCCTTAGACCGCTGAGCCACTAAGGAGCCCTAGTAGTGGTGTGTGTGTGTGTGTGTGTGTGTGTGTGTGTGTGTGTGTGTGTGTGTGTGTGTGTGTGTGTGTGTGTGTATTCATATCATATAGGCTATGAACACTTGGACACTTATTGGAATGGAAATGGTTCAATGTGGGCCTAGTACCGAGAAAATGTCAACAAAAACAGAGGCATGCTCCACTTTTGAATCTGTAAAACATGGCTATCCTATTGCTACGCTTAGACCTACTTGTATAACCTATGCATACACGCACCACCGGAGGACTACTCTTTATACAAAACAAGGATGACGGAATTGTTAAATGTGATACTTTGGGATGGGCCTACACAAAGTTTCACAAATATACCTAGTCAGTCAGTGCACCTAGATTTTCTCCAATTCCAGCTCCCTCAAACACAACAAAGGTCCCAGCCAACAAAGCAGTGTCATGGCTGATGTTAACAATTGCATGTCAGCCACAGCAGGCTACTGCAGTTGGTGTGGGAGTCATGGCTCCCTCTGCACTCTTTTCCTGTCTGTCACAGTTGAATAATTTGCATAAAGGGCTGATTTGATTGGCTTTTGGATAAGTCAACCACCCTCCATGTCGAACTCCAAAGATGTACATCTCTGAAACAGCTAGGCTAGACATATACCTTATCTTCCTGAAAAACACTCAATCTCTACTTCTCTCTCTGGCCTGGGTTCCATTTTAGAGGACTCCAATGCCATATTGGTTATTACCATAGTGAGGAGGTCTAACCACTCGACCAAAAAATATTTAAAAATAAAAGATCCCAGAAATTTGCATACGCATAAAAAGCTTATTTCTGTCAAATTTTGTGCACACATTTATTTATATACAGTGCCTTGCGAAAGTATTCGGCCCCCTTGAACTTTGCAACCTTTTGCCTCATTTCAGGCTTCAAACATAAAGATATAAAACTGTATTTTTTTGTGAAGAATCAACAACAAGTGGGACAAAATCATGAAGTGGAACGACATTTATTGGATATTTCAAACTTTTTTAACAAATCAAAAACTGAAAAATTGGGCGTGCAAAATTATTCAGCACCTTTACTTTCAGTGCAGCAAACTCTCTCCAGAAGTTCAGTGAGGATCTCTGAATGATCCAATGTTGACCTAAATGACTAATGATGATAAATACAATCCACCTGTGTGTAATCAAGTCTCCGTATAAATGCACCTGCACTGTGATAGTCTCAGAGGTCCGTTAAAAGCGCAGAGAGCATCATGAAGAACAAGGAACACACCAGGCAGGTCCGAGATACTGTTGTGAAGAAGTTTAAAGCCGGATTTGGATTCAAAAAGATTTCCCAAGCTTTAAACATCCCAAGGAGCACTGTGCAAGCGATAATATTGAAATGGAAGGAGTATCAGACCACTGCAAATCTACCAAGACCTGGCCGTCCCTCTAAACTTTCAGCTCATACAAGGAGAAGACTGATCAGAGATGTAGCCAAGAGGCCCATGATCACTCTGGATGAACTGCAGAGATCTACAGCTGAGGTGGGAGACTCTGTCCATAGGACAACAATCAGTCGTATATTGCACAAATCTGGCCTTTATGGAAGAGTGGCAAGAAGAAAGCCATTTCTTAAAGATATCCATAAAAAGTGTCGTTTAAAGTTTGCCACAAGCCACCTGGGAGACACACCAAACATGTGGAAGAAGGTGCTCTGGTCAGATGAAACCAAAATTGAACTTTTTGGCAACAATGCAAAACGTTATGTGTGGCGTAAAAGCAACACAGCTGAACACACCATCCCCACTGTCAAACATGGTGGAGGCAGCATCATGGTTTGGGCCTGCTTTTCTTCAGCAGGGACAGGGAAGATGGTTAAAATTGATGGGAAGATGGATGGAGCCAAATACAGGACCATTCTGGAAGAAAACCTGATGGAGTCTGCAAAAGACCTGAGACTGGGACGGAGATTTGTCTTCCAACAAGACAATGATCCAAAACATAAAGCAAAATCTACAATGGAATGGTTCAAAAATAAACATATCCAGGTGTTAGAATGGCCAAGTCAAAGTCCAGACCTGAATCCAATCGAGAATCTGTGGAAAGAACTGAAAACTGCTGTTCACAAATGCTCTCCATCCAACCTCACTGAGCTCGAGCTGTTTTGCAAGGAGGAATGGGAAAAAATGTCAGTCTCTCGATGTGCAAAACTGATAGAGACATACCCCAAGCGACTTACAGCTGTAATCGCAGCAAAAGGTGGCGCTACAAAGTATTAACTTAAGGGGGCTGAATAATTTTGCACGCCCAATTTTTCAGTTTTTGATTTGTTAAAAAAGTTTGAAATATCCAATAAATGTCGTTCCACTTCATGATTGTGTCCCACTTGTTGTTGATTCTTCACAAAAAAATACAGTTTTATATCTTTATGTTTGAAGCCTGAAATGTGGCAAAAGGTCGCAAAGTTCAAGGGGGCCGAATACTTTCGTAAGGCACTGTATCTCTGTTAGTGAGCATTTCTCCTTTGCCAAGATAATCCATCCACCTAAAACACGTGGCATATCAAGAAACTGATTAAAAGCAGGTTCATTGCACAGGTGCACCTTGTGCTGGGGACAATAAAATGCATTTGTGTCAGACAACACAATGCCACACGTCTCAAGTTGAGGGAGCGCGCAATTGGCATGCTGACTGCAGGAATGTCTACCAGAGCTGTTGCCAGATAATTTAATGTTAGTTTCTCTACCATAAACCATGTCGTTTTAGAGAATTTGGCAGTATGTCCAAACGGCCTCACAACCGCAGACCACGTGTAACCACGCCAGCCTAGAACCTCCACGTCCAGCTTCTTCCCCTGTGGGATCATCGGAGACCAGCCATCTAGACAGCTGATGAGACTGTGGGTTTGCACAACTGAACGATTTCTGCACAAATTGTCAGAAATGTCTCAGGGAAGATTATCTGCGTTCTCGTTGTCCTCACCAGGGTCTTGACCTGACTGTAGTTTGGCTTAGTAATCGACTTCAGTGGACAAATGCTCACCTCCGCTGGCACGCTAGAGACGTGTGCTCTTCAAGGATTAATCCAAATTTCAACTGTACATGGCAGATGGAAGACAGCGTGTATAGCCTTGTGTGGGTGAGCAGTTTGCTGATGTCAATGTTGTGAACAGAGTGCCCCATGGTGGCGTTAGGGTTATGGTTTGTGCTGGCATAAGCTACGGACAATGAACACAAATGCATTTTATCGAATGCAATTTGAATGCAGAGATACCGTGATGAGATCCTAAAACTCATACATGTAATTTTGTTGTTTAAACACTTCATTGAAATACTGTAGAATTACAGTCATTCCTATGGAGAACTGCTCCTTCTGGGGAGTGCCAATATGGCCGACCGGTGGCTTCAAAGCCTCCCACTGACCAATACATAGCATTGGCAATCTAGGGTTTACAGTGGGGCAAAAAAGTATTTAGTCAGCCACCAATTGTGCAAGTTCTCCCACTTAAAAAGATGAGAGGGGCCTGTAATTTTCATCATAGGTACACTTCAACTATGACAGACAAAACGAGAAAAGAAATCCATAAAATCACATTGTAGGATTTTTAATGAATTTATTGCAAATTATGGTGGAAAAATAAGTATTTGGTTACCTACAAACAAACAAGATTTCTGGCTCTCACAGACCTGTGACTTCTTTAAGAGGCTCCTCTGTCCTCCACTCGTTACCTGTATTAATGGCACTTGTTTGAACTTGTTATCAGTATAAAAGACACCTGTCCACAACCTCAAACAGTCACACTCCAAACTCCACTATGGCCAAGATCAAAGAGCTGTCAAAGGACACCAGAAACAAAATTGTAGACCTGCACCGGGCTGGGAAGACTGAATCTGCAATAGGTAAGCAGCTTGGTTTGAAGAAATCAACTGCGGGAGCAATTATTAGGAAATGGAAGACATACAAGACCACTGATAATCTCCCTCGATCTGGGGCTCCACGCAAGATCGCACCCCGTGGGGTCAAAATTATCACAAGAACGGTGAGCAAAATCCCAGAACCACACAGGTGGACCTAGTGAATGACCTGCAGAGAGCTGGGACCAAAGTAATAAAGCCTACCATCAGTAACACACTACGCCGCCAGTTACTCAAATCCTGCAGTGCCAGACGTGTCCCCCTGCTTAAGCCAGTACATGTCCAGGCCCGTCTGAAGTTTGCTAGAGAGCATTTTGATGATCCAGAAGAAGATTGGGAGAATGTCATATGGTCAGATGAAATCAAAATATAACTTTTTGGTAAAAACTCAACTCGTCGTGTTTGGAGGACAAAGAATGCCGAGTTGCATCCAAAGAACACCATACCTACTGTGAAGCATGGGGGTGGAAACATCATGCTTTGGGGCTGTTTTTCTGCAAAGGGACCAGGACGACTGATCCGTGTAAAGGAAAGAATGAATGGGGCCATGTATCGTGAGATTTTGAGTGAAAACCTCCTTCCATCAGCAAGGGCATTGAAAATGAAACGTGGCTGGGTCTTTCAGCATGACAATGATCCCAAACACACCGCCCGGGAAATGAAGGAGTGGCTTCGTAAGAAGCATTTCAAGATCCTGGAGTGGCCTAGCCAGTCTCCAGATCTCAACCCCATGGAAAATCTTTGCAGGGAGTTGAAAGTCCGTGTTGCCCAGCAACAGCCCCAAAACATCACTGCTCTAGAAGAGATCTGCATGGAGGAATGGGCCAAAATACCAACAACAGTGTGTGAAAACCTTGTGAAGACTTACAGAAAACGTTTGACCTCTGTCATTGCCAACAAAGGGTATATAACAAAGTATTGATATAAACTTTTGTTATTGACCAAATACTTATTTTCCACCATAATTTGCAAATACATTCATTAAAAACCCTACAATGTAATTTTCTGGATTTTTTTTCTCTCATTTTGTCTGTCATAGTTGAAGTGTACCTATGATGAAAATTACAGGCCTCTCATCTTTTTAAGTGGGAGAACTTGCACAATTGGTGGCTGACTAAATACTTTTTTGCCCCACTGTATATACACTGCTCAAAAAAATAAAGGGAACACTTAAACAACACAATGTAACTCCAAGTCAATCATACTTCTGTGAAATCAAACTGTCCACTTAGGAAGCAACACTGATTGACAATAAATTTCACATGCTGTTGTGCAAATGGAATAGACAACAGGTGGAAATTTTAGGCAATTAGCAAGACACCCCCAATAAAGGAGTGGTTCTGCAGGTGGTGACCATTGACCACTTCTCAGTTCCTATGCTTCCTGGCTGATGTTTTGGTCACTTTTGAATGCTGGCGGTGCTTTCACTCTAGAGGTAGCATGAGACGGAGTCTACAACCCACACAAGTGGCTCAGGTAGTGCAGCTCGTCCAGGATGGCACATCAATGCGAGCTGTGGCAAGAAGGTTTGCTGTGTCTGTCAGCGTAGTATCCAGAGCATGGAGGCGCTACCAGGAGACAGGCCAGTACATTAGGAGATGTGGAGGAGGCCGTAGCAGGGCAACAACCCAGCAGCAGGACCGCTACCTCCGCCTTTGTGCAAGGAGGAGCAGGAGGAGCACTGCCAGAGCCCTGCAAAATTACCTCCAGCAGGCCACAAATGTGCATGTGTCTGCTCAAACGGTCAGAAACAGACTCCATGAGGGTGGTATGAGGGCCCGACGTCCACAGGTGGGGGTTGTGCTTTACAGCCCAACACCGTGCAGGACGTTTGGCATTTGCCAGAGAACACCAAGATTGGCAAATTCGCCACTGGCGCCCTGTGCTCTTCACAGATGAAAACAGGTTCACACGGAGCACGTGACAGAGTCTGGAGATGCCGTGGAGAACGTTCTGCTGCCTGCAACATCCTCCAGCATGACCGGTTTGGCGGTGGGTCGGTATTTCTTTGGGGGGCCGCACAGCCATCCATGTGCTCGCCAGAGGTAGCCTTACTGCCATTAGGTACCGAGATGAGATCCTCAGACCCCTTGTGAGACCATATGCTGGTGCAGTTGGCCCTGGGTTCCTCCTAATGCAAGACAATGCTAGACCTCATGTGGCTGGAGTGTGTCAGCAGTTCCTGCAAGAGGAAGGCATTGATGCTATGGACTGGCCCGCCCGTTCCCCAGACCTGAATCCAATTGAGCACACCTGGGACATCATGTCTCGCTCCATCCACCAACGCCACGTTGCACCACAGACTGTCCAGGAGTTGGTGGATGCTTTAGTCCAGGTCTGGGAGGAGATCCCTCAGGAGACCATCTGCCACCTCATCAGGAGCATGCCCGGGCATTGTAGGGAGGTCAAACAGGCACGTAGAGGCCACACACACTACTGAGCCTCATTTTGACTTGTTTTAAGGACATTACATCAAAGTTGGATCAGCCTGTAGTGTGGTTTTCCACTTTAATTTTGAGTGTGACTCCAAATCCAGACCTCCATGGGTTGATAAATTTGATTTCCATTGATAATTTTTGTGTGATTTTGTTGTCAGCACATTCAACTATGTAAAGAAAATAGTATTTAATAAGAATATTTCATTCATTCAGATCTGGGATGTGTTATTTTAGTGTTCCCTTTATTTTTTTGAGCAGTGTACGTCTTTGTTTTTTCTACATGTATGGACATGGTGCAGCCTTTAGTAGGTATGCTGCTGGCAGGCTGCGGCACAGCAAATCCAAGTCAGCCCGTGCTCATGGTTCTCACAGGGGAAGAGAAATGATAGGCTACAATGACCTTGCTCGTGATCATGCACAACGCAAATGCAAGTTCCTTGAACTTTCTTTTGCGGGTGCCTTTTCATTAACTGGATAGACACTTGCGGTTTCTAGCTAACATTACACCAATGGGGGGAGTGGGTTTAAATAAATGATTATATAAATGATTTAACTTGTATACAATCGATTACTTTTGGGTGTCAGGGAAAATGTATGGGAGTAAAAAGTACATATTTTATTTAGGAATGTTGTGGAGTAAAAGTTGTCAAAAATATAAATAGTAAAGTAAAGATACACAAGAAAACTACTTTAGTAGCCTACTTCAAAGTATTTTACTTATTTACTTTACACAACTGGATGCAGCACATGAAACACATGCAGGGGCAGTTATATGATTTGGTTTGACACAGAGACACACACAGTGCTTCCTAGGGCAGATAGATGTCTGAGGTCAAATGTCAACATATAGAGACAGCTGACGCATAATGGTGTCCATAGCGCAATTGAGCAACAGTTTTTGCCTCACTATGAAATCTATATAACTACCACTCAGTGTGTCAACGCTGCTGATGACAGTTGTTGGAATAGGTTGGAATTGGCCTAGGTCAAGATACATCCAGGGTCATGCGGTTGCCTCAACAAGGTAGAGGAAACTAAAACAAACTGCCTCAAGCACGTGTAAATGACTTTTACATGTATTTTCAAATAAGTCATGGGAGTGGCCACACGAAGAAGTAATGGGGGTTTGAGGGTGCATGGCAGTCATGAGGGAAACGTTAACATTTTCAGCAATGAGACAACACATGGTATCAGTTTTTTTTTTGGGGGGGGGGGGGTTCTTGTTCACAAAACATAAAAACACCCACAATATTTTGGCCAATTGGTGCAAATGTATTAAACTATTACTTATTTTACATTATTTTCTAGATAAACCTATTTTGCGTCGGGCATATCAAATCAGATTTTTTTCCACCATGTTGCTAAATGTGGCGATACGTTGGATGTCATGGTCTTTACTTGCAAATCATCACCCAACAAAATGTAGGCTATTAATCGCAGCATCTGCTGTGACGTAACGTGTAATATTGCAATTACACGGCAGATGCATTATAATCAAAGATCATGCAGTCAATCGATGCAACATAATGTTAATGTAAAACAATGTAACCAACAACAACATGAATGGGCCAGTTCACGCCGCATTGGCCGAACCGCAGCATTCCCTTTAAATGTCAAAGAATAACTATTATAATATATATATAGTGTATGCTTAAATTATAAACGCACATAGCCTAAATTTACACAAATCCTCGAGACTTACCTCTCATTCAAATATGTTCAGCACTCAACTGGTTTGTGATGGTGCTAAGGCATAGCAAATTCTGTCGAATGCCATGTTTAATCATTTTGTTCAAACGGATAGCTCTCTGACTCATAGCCTATTAGCTTGCTTCTACCTAGCAAAAGGATGCCAGACCATTGTTCTAAATTGCAATGAAATAGATGATAAATCCACCCCACAAAACACGCATATTGACAGCGGTGTGGGATGCAGCAGAGTAGCCTAACTGCATAACTGATGGTCGTTTATGGAAATGACGGGCGAGGTTACTATAGGGTAGTGATGTGCAGTTCGCGAATGATTCGTTCTTTTTGAACGATTCTTTTTACTGACTCGAGAGTCATGATTCGTTTTTCTACGTGACTGGATCATTTTAGTCGTTCGATTGCAGAGACGTGCGAAGACCACCGTCTGTCATATGCGCGCAAAAAAATAGACAATGAGTTAGAGAGGAAAAATACATGTTTAGAATTAACATTTGATCGCATGGTGCAAGAATGACTGCAATTAATTTATTATTGAATATTGTGATGGACAAAGCTTTGTAAAACAAAAACGTACACAGCCTCTGCTTAACAAACTCAAACTCTAGATCGAATCGTTCCATGGGCTGCATTTCGCGAACGACTGTTCTTATCACCAGGAGAGGAAGAGGAAGAGAGAGGCCCAACTTGGCGGAAAATGGGTCTCCCTCCAGCAGGTGGCGTTTGTTCGTTGTTTCGCCTACCAAGCAAGGAGTTTTTGAATGGATGTCCAATGAGAGTGTCGAATTTGGTCAACAAAAAAGAATGGCTTATTTGCTACGTGAGGTTTAATTGATCGAACATAAGTTTCGTAATACTTAAGTTGTTACAAGTGTATTGCTATAAGTAGGAACACGTGACATCCCTGTAACTTTGGGAGAAAAAACAGAAGAGGAAAGAGGACACTTTTTGGAGACAAAATAAATAAATGCTGAAACTGATGTTGGGCAATCAAATTCGATATGTAAATAAACGAAATTCGTTAAGGCTGGATCATTGACATAGAGCTTATTTTACACTGCTCCAGCGAAATGAGGCCCGCCATGCATTTATGAAAGCACTTTTTTCTAAAGCTCAAATATGTTTTTAGTTTTTTACAGTTCTACGGGAATATACAAATATATGTTAAATATGTTATTTTTATTGATTGTAACAATTATGGGATTGTGCCATGTGTGATAACAGGAGGCAAATTGTTTAATAAGAAACTCGGTTTCCTACTATAGGCAGTTGGCTGCATTGTGATTGTAACGTTGTAACTCCCATGCAGATGTACACGCACGCACCAACATTTTCTATGGGCATAATCATAGAATGACATATAATTTGAGCCTATTTCTTCCTATTCCAAAAAATAAGTGTTAAGCCTACCTGTTTGACAGACACAGTTATGCTTTTCATTGATTTTGGTATAGCCAAATACTCCAATATTGTCGCATGCACTGATTAAATATCTCCGTGTCTGGGAAGGGTTTGGTGTGTTTGGTTAAAACCAGGGCTCGAATTGAGTGAGGGCAACACACCCTTGTTAAAGAAAATGGCAAATACGGATATCTATTGTTTGCTTTAAATAAATGAAACGTATCCAAATGATATCAAGCGTTATATAACAATGCTTAACTCGGTGATACCGTATGGTAACAACAAGCTATGCCTGGGAAAGACGTGACTCCGATGCATATGGGGATATATTGATTCCTCTCTATGACATTTTGAAGGTGAGCTGCAGCCTATAATATTCGAAGATATATACAAAAAAATGACTTTTCTATTCTGCCCCTAATAATTGAGCTTTTCTCTTCCTGAAAAGAGAAGATGTTTGTTTAAACCCAGGCTCTGGCTATTCGTGAAACGAGGCTAGTAGCAAAGCATCTCTCCCCATTGATTACAGGCGATTAACGTCAACAACCTTAATCGAATATTCAAAAAAGGGTTTCCATAATGAGATATATGCACCGATTTAAAGAAAGTATAAGCGGGAGCTAGACAGCCCACCGTACCGCTTTGTGTACAACGACTCCCATTGTTAGGGCGGAGACAGGTATCTTGTCAGTATCTCTATAATCTTTGTTATCAACCTGCCTGGCTACCCAGACTCCTTGTTCCGATCAAACGCCACGCCACGCCACGCCCACGGACGTTTCTACTCTGCAATGTGAGAAGTATTTGGCGAAGGAGAGAGCAGCGGAAGAATTGAGTTTACCTACTTATCACCCTCACGGCAGTCTAGCAATGCATTCCGCCAAGAGTCGTTCACAATCTTGTCCGGTTCCGGACACAACTAGACCTGGTTTCAAATGTATCAAGAAATTATATTTTTTGTATGTCTAAAACATGAAAATTGTTTAAAGTATACGTTTGTTTAAAAGTCTCAGTCACAAATTACAGGTCCATTAACTCCTATGGTTAAGGAGAGGCTCGTAGAATCATGGCTCTTTCGAGTTTGTTTTCTATCTTTCGCCTGTAGGGGTCCTGCATGCTCTGGGCATTATTGACTCAAATGAACGATATGAGTCGAAAGATTCTTTATTTTGACTGAACGAGTCGAAAAGATTCGAGTCACTAAAAAGAGCCGACCTTCCCAATGCGCTTTATCCTATGGGTATCGAATTACAGATACGTTGGAGATTCACACACAATCACACGATAGGTCCCCCATAAGTTATTCATATTTTTTTTGTCCACATATGGCGCATGTGCTGGACTTTTATTTTCACACGAGGTTCAAGCACAGAGAAAGTGGGTCTACAAAGACCTATGTTTGGAAAGTGTGTTTTAATAATACGATCCTTTAGATGCGTTTTCTCAATTCTTTGAATGAAGTATGAAGCCTTTATTTTTTTTTACAACAGCTTACCTAACAAAGTTGTTCATTGCTGTGATCTTTGTAAATTCAGTTCTATTCACACATCTATGTTGTTAGATCTCATTGACATCAAATTGTTGTTTGAGCTGCCCCTAAAGGTGCTATTCTTTTAGGATAATATATCAATTCTCCAACTGCAACTGTTGAGGATTTTGTAGCCTCAATACAACTAGAAGGAATTGACATTTTAAACTGTAAATGTAATAACATGTACAGTGCCTTGCGAAAGTATTCGGCCCCCTTGAACTTTGCGACCTTTTGCCACATTTCAGGCTTCAAACATAAAGATATAAAACTGTATTTTTTTTGTGAAGAATCAACAACAAGTGGGACACAATCATGAAGTGGAACGACATTTATTGGATATTTCAAACTTTTTTAACAAATCAGAAACTGAAAAATTGGGCGTGCAAAATTATTCAGCCCCCTTAAGTTAATACTTTGTAGCGCCACCTTTTGCTGCAATTACAGCTGTAAGTCGCTTGGGGTATGTCTCTATCAGTTTTGCACATCGAGAGACTGACATTTTTTCCCATTCCTCCTTGCAAAACAGCTCGAGCTCAGTGAGGTTGGATGGAGAGCATTTGTGAACAGCAGTTTTCAGTTCTTTCCACAGATTCTCGATTGGATTCAGGTCTGGACTTTGACTTGGCCATTCTAACACCTGGATATGTTTATTTTTGAACCATTCCATTGTAGATTTTGCTTTATGTTTTGGATCATTGTCTTGTTGGAAGACAAATCTCCGTCCCAGTCTCAGGTCTTTTGCAGACTCCATCAGGTTTTCTTCCAGAATGGTCCTGTATTTGGCTCCATCCATCTTCCCATCAATTTTAACCATCTTCCCTGTCCCTGCTGAAGAAAAGCAGGCCCAAACCATGATGCTGCCACCACCATGTTTGACAGTGGGGATGGTGTGTTCAGCTGTGTTGCTTTTACGCCAAACATAACGTTTTGCATTGTTGCCAAAAAGTTCAATTTTGGTTTCATCTGACCAGAGCACCTTCTTCCACATGTTTGGTGTGTCTCCCAGGTGGCTTGTGGCAAACTTTAAACAACACTTTTTATGGATATCTTTAAGAAATGGCTTTCTTCTTGCCACTCTTCCATAAAGGCCAGATTTGTGCAATATACGACTGATTGTTGTCCTATGGACAGAGTCTCCCACCTCAGCTGTAGATCTCTGCAGTTCATCCAGAGTGATCATGGGCCTCTTGGCTGCATCTCTGATCAGTCTTCTCCTTGTATGAGCTGAAAGTTTAGACGGACGGCCAGGTCTTGGTAGATTTGCAGTGGTCTGATACTCCTTCCATTTCAATATTATCGCTTGCACAGTGCTCCTTGGGATGTTTAAAGCTTGGGAAATCTTTTTGTATCCAAATCCGGCTTTAAACTTCTTCACAACAGTATCTCGGACCTGCCTGGTGTGTTCCTTGTTCTTCATGATGCTCTCTGCGCTTTTAACGGACCTCTGAGACTATCACAGTGCAGGTGCATTTATACGGAGACTTGATTACACACAGGTGGATTGTATTTATCATCATTAGTCATTTAGGTCAACATTGGATCATTCAGAGATCCTCACTGAACTTCTGGAGAGAGTTTGCTGCACTGAAAGTAAAGGGGCTGAATAATTTTGCACGCCCAATTATTCAGTTTTTGATTTGTTAAAAAAGTTTGAAATATCCAATAAATGTCGTTCCACTTCATGATTGTGTCCCACTTGTTGTTGATTCTTCACAAAAAAATACAGTTTTATATCTTTATGTTTAAAGCCTGAAATGTGGCAAAAGGTCGCAAAGTTCAAGGGGGCCGAATACTTTCGCAAGGCACTATATATGAGACCACTACGTCGAGATGTTACTATTCCCTCTGCTAAAATGTACTGGAATACAGCACTAGGACAAGTGAACTGGAACAAAGTCTTGTTGTTGTGTGGCAAATATTGCATATCTAATAAGGTGAAAGAAGTATCATACACACTCATTCACAGAATCTAGTCATTCTTAAAATCTTCTATGAATCTACATTCAATTATACATAGATTTAAAATAGCTATAGATAACGAATGTGTAATTTGTGGTTGTGACCCAGAAACTCTTGACCATTTATTTTGGGGCTGGTCTTATGTCAGAAGATTTTGGAGTGAGTTAGAAGATTTTATTTGAAAATAAATGACTATTAATGTTAATCTAAGAGACTCTGATAATGTTTTATTTTGATCCAAATGATATGACCCTGGTTTAACTTTCATTGTTAATTTGTTTATTTTTCATGGAAGATTCTTTATCCATAAAATGAAGTGGGCAGAGAACAAACCCTTCTTCACATTATTTAAGATATAATTTAAATATTATTTTGAAATGATCAGTAAATGTAAAAACAAAAAAGCAATACGCACCATAAAACGTTTTGACAAATTGAAATGTACTCGATATGTAATACCCCTCTGACTGTTAGGTTTATGTACTCTTGTTTCTATATTTCTGTTTTTGTATTTGTTGTGTTCATAATAGAAAATATTTTTTTTTTAAAAGTTGAAAAACCAATGACTTAAAATATATATATATATATATATATATATATATATATATATATATGTATATATATATATCAATAAAAAATAAAAATAATTAGATCTCATTGACATGAGAAAATGAGGTGTAAACCCAAGATCTCAGTGCAAATCCCATTCTCACCAGCAGATGGAGACAACCCCTTCTTTATTCGGTGTAAAAATTTCCCAGCACGACTTACCATAGAGAGACTATCTGTATCTCTGTGTATTCAGCATTGCATGTGTTACTTGTCCCTGCTGTAACTTGTATCATTTTAGCTTACTTTGTCCTATCAATTGAGCCTACTCATTTCATCACTTCCCTTCCCCATCAGTTTACCATCCAGAGTATCTCCCGTAGCCTTGAGGTCTGTCAGTCCTGGGGTTCCTCTGTGGTCACCACTCTGAACACCCTGCAGTACTCCTTCTCTCTGGTGTTCAGGCCAGACATGGTAGGTTGAATCATAATATAATATATCATATTTCCTGATCAGGTCTGACATAGTACTCTAGGTATTCACTCTCAGATCAGACATGGAAGTTTTATTCATAATAGAATATAATCTCGCCAGATCTGGGACCAGGTTGTAGTACCATTTTCACAACTTGTAATTTTCAGATTCCTTTGCTACCACATCACTATCAACATGTGTCTGCCAGCATTAATCTAGAATGTTAAACATTTAATTGGCTTTCAGTCCTCTCACCAGTCAAAGGTCCCTCCCTCCCAGTTGATGTGTAAAATCTCTTCCTGTACTGTAAGATTAATTACATATTCATGATTCATGGGCCTTTCAGTGGTCTAGGTCAATTTCTTAGAGGAAACCAGTTCAATCAACTCATTCCCATCTAATTTTCTAGGCGTAGACTATGTTCTTCATAACTTTGTCTTATTGTAGGCCTACTTGTAGATATGCCCAGATATCAACGTTGATATTTATTGTCATTTTGATATTGTGAATTAGGAATAATGAAGTACAATTGTGGCCAAAAGTTTTGAGAATGACACAAATATCAATTTTCACAAAGTCTGCTGCCTCAGTTTGTATGATGGCAATTTGCATATACTCCAGAATGTTATGAAGAGTGATCAGATGAATTGCAATTAATTGCAAAGTCCCTCTTTGCCATGCAAATGAACTGAATCCCCAAAATAAATTTCCACTGCATTTCAGCCCTGCCACAAAAGGACCAGCTGACATCATGTCAGTGACTCTCTCGTTAACACAGGTGTGAGTGTTGACGAGGACACGGCTGCAGATTACTCTGTCATGCTGATTGAGTTTGAATAACAGACTGGAAGCTTCAAAAGGAGGGTGGTGCTTGGAATAATTGTTCTTCCTCTGTCAGCCATGGTTACCTGCAAGGAAACACGTGCCGTCATCATTGCTTTGCACAAAAAGGGCTTCACAGGCAAAGATATTGCTGCCAATAAGATTGCACCTAAATCAACCATTTATCGGATCATCAAGAACTTCACGGAGAGCGGTTTAATTGTTGTGAAGAAGGCTTCAGGGCGCCCAAGAAAGTCCAGCAAGCACCAGGACCGTCTCCTAAAGTTGATTCAGCTGCGGGATCAGGGCACCACCAGTACAGAGCTTGCTCAGGAATGGCAGCAGGCAGGTGTGAGTGCAACTGCACGCACAGTGAGGCAAAGACTTTTGGAAGATGGCCTGGTGTCAAGAAGGGCAGCAAAGAAGCCACTTCTCTCCAGGAAAAACATCAGGGACAGACTGATATTCTTCAAAAGGTACAGGGATTGTACTGCTGAGGACTGGGGTAAAGACATTTTCTCTGATGAATCCCCTTTCCGATTGTTTGGGGTATCCGGAAAAAGCTTGTCCGGAGAAGACAAGGTGAGCGCTACCATCAGTCCTGTGCCATGCCAACAGTAAATCATCCTGAGGCCAGGAACAGTTTGGTGACGAGCAATGCCTTTTCCAGCATGATGGAGCACCTTGCCATAAGGTAAAAGTGATAACTAAGTGGCTCGGGGAACAAAACATCAATATTTTGGGTCCATGGCCAGGAAACTCTCCAGACCTTAATCCCATTGAGAACTTGTGGTCAATCCTCAAGAGGCGGGTGGACAAACAAAACCCCACAAATTCTGACAAACTCCAAGCATTGATTATGCAAGAATGGGCTGCCACCAGTCAGGATGTGGCCCAGAAGTTAATTGACAGCATGCCAGGTTGGATTGCAGAGGTCTTGAAAAAGAAGGGTCATCACTGATGCATATTGACTCTATGCATCAACTTCATGTAATTGTCAATAAAAGCCTTTGACACTTGTAAAATGCTTGTAATTATACTTCAGTATTCCATAGTAAAATCTGACAAAAATATCTAAAGACACTGAAGCAGCAAACTTTGTGGAAATTAATATTTGTGTCATTCTCAAATCTTTTGGCCACGACTGCACAATTCTATTGAAGTAATTGATAGGCTGCATACTTCTTCAGTTTTAACTTTAACCTTACATCAGACAGCTTATGAGATGTATGAAGTGTCTGGTACTGTAAAAGTGGCTGCATAGCTTATTATTTCTACCTCTTGAAAGGGAGAGAGAGAGACCGAGGGAGGGAGAGAAAGAGACAGAAAGGGGAAGAGGGAGTGACGGAGACAGAGAGACAGAGAGGGGAAGAGGAAGGGGAAGGGGAAAATAGGTATAGTTGGGTGGGAGGTTTCTACAGGACTGAACAGAAAAACCTGGACCTCCAACTTTCTCTCTCCACCGCTCCTCTCTTCTACCGTCTCCTCTCTCCCTCTGTGTGTTGTGTAATGGTGGGGGCTGGGTGCCGGACAGAAGGAGAAGGGCCTTGTTCACAGGATGTGGCAGGACCTGACTGGTTCCTCACAGCCAGCTGACTGTAGCCTGTCTGCAGCTCTGCTCTGGACAACAGGGATGAATGGTGGGAGAGAGGGAGGAAGGGAAAAAAGGGGTGTGGTGCAGAGCGTGAGTTTATTACCCTTATACTGTAGGGATGTACAGTACATACAATGTTTTACAACTCTGTTCAACACTCTCCCTCTTTCCTTCCAACGTATAGTTTTCGTGTCAGCACTAGCAGGATCCATTCTTGAGCATAACTAAAATGCTGACGTTTATTTGTTTTGACCAAACATGAGCATGTCTGTGTGGGAGTGGTGGCAGGAAGCAGGGGGGTTTCACAGTGGAGGCAGGACACATTCTGGGGAGGAATCACAGTGAAGTGTGGGGTCAGGCCAGAGTGCTGGGCAGGTGGGAAGAGAGGGGGAGTGGGGGTCTCTGTAAGGAGAGGGGAAGGTTGTTAAGCGTGTGTTAGCCATAAAAGGGCATTTGTGAGATCACACTCCTACACGCACCCCATCACCCCCTCTGTTTCCTTCCCCAGATGTGTCAGCACAATCCAATGAGATGACAGCTTCTTCACAGTGAGAGGTTTGAAGTGTGCTCAAAGGGGCATATTAATACTTTTGTTTTGCTAGAATAAAACCTGGTTACATAATGCATTCCAGAATAAATTTGGGCTGTATTTTGATGTGAGTAGTGTTTTCCCAAGGCCGGTTTCAGACAAGGAAATGTATTCTTATTTGGAAGCAGATCTTATAGGGTTTACACCTTTCTCACAATCAGGTGTCTTATTGAATTCCCCATATGACAATGACCTCACCTGGTCTAAAGGTGAAATGACATACAGACAAACCATGGCTCAGTCTGTAGTAACACTCGGTTAAGCTGGCTAATGTTAACCCGAATCATGTATAGCAGTGACAGATAGCCTAGGTCCTGCCTCTCAACAGACTAGGTCATATGTCAATTAGATCCTCTCGACACACTCAACTTTTCCATGACTGGAAAACAATTGGGAGAACCAAGAATAGTGATGGAAGACTATAGATGTTATATAGTGCAATGGCTTTGATTGAAGGTCAAACATTGAACCAAACCAAATGACCATGACCAAGGATCCACTCAGTGGCCTTCCCATTACTTGGCATTCCTGTGTGAGCTGTTACAGTAGCCTCTGCCAAGGCTAAGCTAAAGCCAGCCTTAGCCTTTCTACATTTGTTTTCCCCCTGAATGCTCACTCCGCTCCAGCGGTGGAACACCATATGGTTCATCTTAACCTTATTAGGAAATAAGGTTAGAGAATGGAACGGATTGTTTGGTTGTTTCTTGAAAGATTCCGACCAAGAAATACGATCCTACCATCACTCCCTTTTCCTCTGCTTTCATGTGATATTTAATGGTACTGACATGGACTCTGTTCAGGCTTTTGGATTGATTGTTAACCAAACACGTCAGGGCCAGCATGCTGGAATATAGAAGAAGCTGCACCTCAGAAATTCAATGTGTGGATATTAGCTCATGTATGTATACGAGACACTGCACCACACATTAACGAGCCACTGTCTGTGTTAAATGCATCCATATAAGTTGGTTTCAGATGGTTACTGTTTAAACTTTGCCAGTAGCCCTGGATAAGCAATTTCCTTTGGGATCTTTGTGCTCTGCCTAAAATAAAAGGCAACCCTTTACATTAGGTTGCTTTTATACCTGTGTGGTAACACTGTAATTACTAGTAAGAACATTCTCTGCTTGTTATCTCCTTCATATAAAACTTTCAGGCATCTATAGATTGAATGTGGGCCCTATTCACTGTCGGTCTGTATTTCACTGGGACCAGCAGTTCCATCTGTTCAAACAGAGCCTCGGTGACATCTCCCCACCTCCCCAGTAACCCAACCCGTCTCCACTCCAGCTGTCAAAAATAATAATAATAGAAAAGTAGCATTCACAGACATTTACTTCAAGCAGCTGTGCAAACCACCGATCTATCAGAGAGACAGTCAGCAAGTCAGCGCGGTCTAATGCATCTAGTCTGTCTGTGGGGGGGGGGGGGGGGGGGGGGGGGGGGGGGGGCATGTGGCGGGCCAACTCATAAACCCACTGACTCAACCCAACTCTTTTGATGAATCGATATTTCTCTGGCACTTAATGAGGTTCCGGTCTTACATTCACAGATCTATCGCTCTCTCCACTCAATTATGAACCATACTGTATTTGTAGAGGCTGATAGTATTGAAAGGAGGAGGTGCGGTTATTTAGAACTTTCTATGACGAAAATGGCCAAAGATATACAGGTAACTGCCAAAATAAAGGAAATACCAACATCAAGTGTCTTAATAGGGTGTTGGGCACCACGAGCCACTAGAACCACCAGAACAGCTTCAATGTGCCTTCGCATAGATTCTACAAATTCCTGGAAATCTATTGAAGGGATGCAACATCTTCCATGGGAAATTCCATAATTTGGTGTTGATGGTGGTGGAAAACGCTGTCTCAGGCACCGCTACAGAATCTCCCATAAGTGTTCAATTGGGTTGAGATCTGGTGACTGAGACACATGCACACATCATTTAAACCCTCTATGCTCATTTAAGACCCCTCTTTCAAAGTCACTGAGATCTCTTCTTCTAGCCATGATAACCAAAGTAATGGGCAACTGGGCATTTTTATACACAATGGCATTTTTTGATAAAATGGCGCCCGAAGAAGAAGGCTGACGTTTTCCGTGTCCCCAACCGATTGTGTTTCTTTGTTCGTTTATTTGCGTTGTTTGTAACTTGTGTTTTTACTTATTTTGTACATAATGTTGCTGCTACCGTCTCTCATGACCGAAAGTAACTTCTGGACATCAGGACTGTGATTACTCACCAAGGACTGGCAGAATCCTTTTTTTCCTTTAACGAGTCTGACGAGCCCAACGCGAGTTATATACTGCTTTCTCGGGAACAGGCCCAGATCCCCGTGATTTGCGTGAAGAGGAGGTGGCGAAAAAGGGGCCAGAGGGCGGGCTACCTTCTAAGAATTCGTAGGGAATCAAATAAACCTCCACTTCCTTCCATTCTGTTAACAAACGTGCAATCTTTGGAGAATAAAATCGATGACCTACGCGGAAGATTAAACTACCAACGGGACATTCAAAACTGTAATATCTTATGCTTCACAGAGTCGTGGCTGAACGACGACACTATCAACATACTGGTTGATGGTTATACGCTGCACCGGCAGGATAGAACAGCGGCGTCTGGTAAGACAAGGGGCGGCGGACTATGTATTTTTATAAATAACAGCTGGTGCACGATATCTAATGAAGTCTCAAGCTATTGCTCGCCTGAGGTAGAGTATCTCATGATAAGCTGTAGACCACACTATCTACCTAGAGAGTTTTTCGTAACAGTTTACATACACCACAGTCAGAGGCTGGCACTAAGACAGCATTTAATGAGCTGTATTCCGCCATAAGAAAACAAGAAAACGCTCACCCAGAGGTGGCGCTCCTAGTAGCCGGGGACTTTAAAGCAGGGAAACTTAAATCCTTTTTACCAAATTTCTATCAGCATGTGAAATGTGCATAAGACTCCTGAACATATAATCAAATGGCTACCAAGACTATTTGCATTTTTTAAAACTGCATTGTTGGTTAGGGGCTCGTAAGTAAGCATTTCGTTATAAGGTTACCTATTGTATTCGGCGCATGTGACTAATAAAATTTTATGTGATTTGATTGATTTGAGTGATTTGATTTTAATGTTTTGATTACTTAATTAACTCAGGAACCACACCTGTGTGGAAGCAGCTGCTTTCAATATACTTTGTCTCCTTCATTTACTTGTGTTTCCTTTATTTTGGTAGTTACTCGTATGTTCACTCTGGTTTGAATTGACACCAGCTAGACTCCTCTACTGCTTACAGATAGCTTAGTACAGTCAGTATAGCGGGCGTAACGTCCAGATCTGGTTTCTTAAGTCAGACAGTAATTGGTAGTTCTTTTAACACTTTTTAACACCTGTAGACAGTCTAGTCTGCTGTCTGGTGACTCACCCCATCTACCCCAGACAGTGAATCAGAAAGTGACTACAACTGACGATAGACAGACGGACAGAGGCCTTACCTTCTATTGCTCAATGTGTTGTTGACTATAGGCCTGTGCCTGGTGCAGTGCTTGTTGTGATGATGTTATCAGGTATGCGACTTCTCTCCCGTTCTAGAACGCTCTTCCTCAACCTGTGATGCATCATGAACACCTCACTCAGATGTGAAGTGCAATTAGTACCTCTCTGTCTGTCGGTCGACTGAACAAATTATGGGCCTTGAACAAATGACCAGGTGTGCCTAGTGCGGATGTGGTCTGACGTCATACAGCTGATCGTCATGGACATCAGGTGCGGGTTCTGCTCATTCTAGGCCTCAGCAAGGTTGTGAAGCGGGGCTGAATCATTCCTGTTCCCAGAACACAGCACAACAGAAGAAGGGATAGTCAGTCGGCCTATGGTATAAACCCCACGGTGCCAACACACACACCGTGCCAGGGAAAGCATGCTAGGAATGTTCCAGTCAGGTTTATGAATGCAGCGCTACAAAAGAAAGGCTTTAGAGAGCCAACACTCTTCTTACGTGAGGTGTACTGTGATTCCAATGCTAGAAATGCCCAAACAAAGCCCAATCTAAGAAGCTTTCCCAGCAAAGGCTACTGCTTTTTTTTCAGGAATACATGATGTATGAACAGAACAGTATAGTGGACAGGGGTGGAAGTTTTTGACTGAATATTTCACTCAATACGTTTCTTCGAAATGGAACGCTGACCTACATTGGGGGTTTCCCGTACAAAGCAGCAATAATCCAAGTGTACAGGAGTAGTAGTTAAACATGGCATTTCATTGCAACCACCAGCAAATATTGGTCAACTTCTCAATCAATTCACCAACAGTGAATCCAGTATCTTAGGTACAGTACAGAAGGGTGAAGGGAGGGGGCACAGAGAGTCCTCAAGCCTTTGATTTATTTTGTGTGAAAGGCTCACTCTACTTCCACTCAAATTTGCACCTGTGTGATGACAGATGGAGACAGTGTTTTTCCCAATTAGGGCCTAGCTGAGAGCAAACACTCTCAGATCTCATGGCTCTGAGCTATATAACCTTTTGAGCTAGAGTGTCGAGTCAGCTGTTCAGCTCTTTACTGCTGGCTGACACTGAACTTAATGCTAGGAACTGGAGCTGTGAGGTCATATGAAATATGCGGATGTCAGGCATGGTTATCAATCACACCTGTATTAATATGAGATATTGTACTTCTAGTACTGTTACTGTGTGAATTATGACTTTTTTGGTAAATAACAGTAGTTATCTGATTGTTTCAGTAGTAATAATTCAAGTATCATCAGCCACCCCCCCAACCCTGTTAATGACAGTATGATTGTAGTGCCAGTATGACTTGATTTCCATGACGGTGTGTGTGGAGAGGAGAGGATATTACAGTGTTGGTTGGTGTGTGTGTGCCCAGACTAAGTCTGTGCTGAGAGAGCCAACCTTATGAGAGAGACAGCTGTATGATGTATATTCCAGACCCTGCGGCCCTGTGTCTCCACAGCCGTCTGTCTGTCTGCTTTCCTGTAATTCCCCTACTCCCCAAACACTACTCCCTCACTCTCTCCTAGCCCTACCCCCTCTTTCACTCTCTTCTTCTCCTCCTTCCCCTACTCCCCAGACCATACTCCTTCACGCTCCTCTAGCCCACAAGGCATGGAGTCTCCATAGTTCTATATCCTCTCTTTCTCTCTCTGTCTCTCTCGCTCCTATTATTTTTAGTTTTCTTCCTTTTCTTCTCAGACTCCTTCAGGCATGAAGGTGCTCTCTATAGGCCCAGATCTATGTCCCCTCTTCTCAGTTTTACTCCATCTCCCTACTCTTTCTCGAAATCTCCGTCTCCCTCCATCCCTCCCTCCTGACTGTATATCCAGAGCCAGCAGAGTACAGCACATTCTGTTTCCCAAGAGTGAGTTGAGAAGGAGTGGAGGTGCAACTTGGTGATGTTTGCGGGCTTGTGAGTGGCTTGGAGTGTTACGGTGTTTGAACCTGTGCTCATCCCTCTGTTTTACTTACTCACTCTCACCTTGATAACCTAGCCTGATGGAACCAGCCAGATTGCTGCGTTTACCATTCTATTTCACATCTCTCTCTCTCTCTCTCGCTCTCTTTGTTGTTTCAGGTGCTGTGTAACAGCTCAGGGACATGCGTCCCCTTGTGCGATGCAGGAGTTATCCAGGGATTGAAGACGGTCCTGATTGTCTACGTCGAAAGCATCTGTAGGTTTGAGAGCCTGTCCCTCTGTGGGAAGATCCTCTACCCTCTCAGACTTCATACAACTTTTTCCTTATGTTACAAATGGGAACACTTTGCTCTGGAAAAAAATGCTTAATAGTTTGCCTGATTGATATACTGTGATGGACATTTTTTCTACAACTCCAATGGAAAGACTTTGGAACAAAGAGCCCTATACATACAGTGGGGCAAAAAAAGTATTTAGTCAGCCACCAATTGTGCAAGTTCTCCCACTTAAAAAGATGAGAGAGGCCTGTATTTTCATCATAGGTACACTTCAACTATGACAGACAAAATAAGGAATAAAAATCCAGAAAATCACATTGTAGGATTTTTAATGAATTTATTTGCAAATTATGGTGGAAAATAAGTATTTGGTCACCAACAAACAAGCAAGATTTCTGGCTCTCACAGACCTGTAACTTCTTCTTTAAGAGGCTCCTCTGTCCTCCATTTGTTACCTGTATTAATGGCACCTGTTTGAACTTGCTATCAGTATAAAAGACACCTGTCCACAACCTCAAACAGTCACACTCCAAACTCCACAATGGCCAAGACCAAAGAGCTGTCAAGGGACACCAGAAACAAAATTGTAGACCTGCACCGGGCTGGGAAGACTGAATCTGCAATAGGTAAGCAGCTTGGTTTGAAGAAATCAACTGTGGGAGGAATTATTAGGAAATGGAAGACATACAAGACCACTGATAATCTCCCTCGATCTGGGGCTCCACGCAAGATCTCACCCCGTGGGGTCAAAACGATCACAAGAACGGTGAGCAAAAATCCCAGAACCACACGGGGGGACCTAGTGAATGACCTGCAGAGAGCTGGGACCAAAGTAACAACGCCTACCATCAGTAACACACTACGCCGCCAGGGACTCAAATCCTGCAGTGCCAGACGTGTCCCCCTGCTTAAGCCAGTACATGTCCAGGCCTGTCTGAAGTTTGCTAGAGAGCATTTGGATGATCCAGAAGAAGATTGGGAGAATGTCATATGGTCAGATGAAACCAAAATATAACTTTTTGGTAAAACTCAACTCGTTGTGTTTGGAGGACAATGCTGACTCCAGTCACCTTTTCTAACTCGTAAGAAGCTGAGTTGCATCCAAAGAACAAAATACCTACTGTGAAGCATGGGGGTGGAAACATCATGCTTTGGGGCTGTTGTTCTGCAAAGGGACCAGGACGACTGATCAGTGTAAAGGAAAGAATGAATGTGGCCATGTATCATGAGATTTTGAGTGAAAACCTCCTTCCATCAGCAAGGGCATTGAAGATGAAACGTGGCTGGGTCTTTCAGCATGACAATGATCCCAAACACACCGCCCGGGCAACGAAGGAGTGGCTTCTTAAGAAGCATATCAAGGTCCTGGAGTGGCCTAGCCAGTCTCCAGATCTCAACCCCATAGAAAATCTTTGGAGGAGTTGAAAGTCCATGTTACCCAGCAACAGCCCCAAAACATCACTGCTCTAGAGGAGATCTGCATGTAGGAATGGGCCAAAATACCAGCAACAGTGTGTGAAAACCTTGTGAAGACTTACAGAAAACGTAAAGTATTGAGATAAACTTTTGTTATTGACCAAATACTTATTTTCCACCATAATTTGGAAATAAATTCATTAAAAATCCTACAATGTGATTTTCTGGATTTTTTTTCTCATTTTGTCTGTCATAGTTGAAGTGTACTTATGATGAAAATTACAGGCCTCTCTCATCTTTTTAAGTGGGAGAACTTGCACAATTGGTGGTTGACTAAATACTTTTTTGCCCCACTGTAGTTACTACGTAAAGATGCTTTGGATACGTGGAATGTGTTATGTAATGTCACTTTCATTTATGGTACAGAGAACAGTGTGAAGAAATACAAAATATATGTAGCTATAGCTGACTCGAGTGAGGTGTTGGTGTAGGCTAACTACCATTGAATTAATCAAGCTATTACACAACCTCAGCTTTCTGGTTTTGAATTAAAACTGATAAAGAGGAACAGAGAGAACACACCAAAACATTATGTCAAAGACAGAACAGTGGAACCAGCTGTTTATTATTGCTGTGTAGTGATAAAGCAGCTGTCATTGTGAGAGAGAAACCCAGTATAATGACAGATGCAAGAAAGCATATTAGTATTTCTATAACCATGCCACGTAGTACTATCAATGAACAACATCAGGTATAATGAGGGAAATCTTTGAAAAGTTTTATGCACATTTAATTAATACTCTTGCCGGAATGAAAAGGACGAGCTCTGTCTTCAGAGTTGTGGAAGGATAGGTTTTATTTCGGCCGTACTCTTTGACATTGTGTTTTACTTGTACATCTCTCTCACTAATAACACCTTTCCATCCTGCACAGCAGGAAGAGCAAATTAAGAGCACATTTGTGTGCTTGCATCAAGTGTGACTGAAACGGACAACCAAACACTTCCTTGAATGATAGTCAATGATATTTAATTATAGGCAACCTTCGCACGGCAAGTGCGGGGGGCTGGCACAGGACGCACTGGGCTGTGGAGGCGCACTGGAGACACGGTGCGTAGAACCAGCACAGGACGTACTGGACTGTGGAGGCGCACTGGAGGTCTGGAGCGTAGAGCTGGCACAACGTGTCCTTGACAGGTAACAACCTTCGCACGGAAAGTGCGGGGGACTGGCACAGGACACACTGGGCTGTGGAGGCGCACTGGAGACACGGTGCGTAGAACCGGCACACATTGTACCGGAACGATGACACTATCCTCAAAGCGAGTGCGGAGAGCTGGCACAGGTGGCATCGGACGGCTAACACGCTCCTCAGGGTGACTGTCTTGCCTCCCCAGCCAAACCAACAGCTCTTCCGCTTCACTCTCTTCACATTTCGCCAACCACTCCTCGAAGGTCTCTATCCCACCCCTCCGTTCACTCTTTCTCAATCTACCCAATGCTTCCTCCATGGTCTCTGACTCACCCCTCACCCGACCACCCCGTGTGCCCCCACAAATTTTTTTTAAGGCTGCTTCTTGGGCCTACGTTGTAGCCGTGAACCCCGGTGTCATCGCTGTCCCTTATTCTCTGCTTCCGCCTGCTTCCACGGCAGGCTTTTGTCTCCTGCCATTATTTCGTCCCAAGTCCAGAATGTCCTCCACTCCTGGCTTTCCTCCCAGGCCCAGAATCCCTGCTCCTCCTGGGCACACTGCTTGGTCCGTGGGTGGTGGGATCTTCTGTCACGAATGTTGTTGTAAGAATCAGGAACAGACATGAAACAAGACAGAAACAGCGTCAGCACACGAGTATACAAGGACATATGACAATCAATGCTGAAGCGGGGAACAGAGCGGGGGAACAGACAGATATAGGGGAGGTAATGACAGAGTTCAGGGGAGTCCAATAATCGCTGATCTGCGTGACGGGGGAAAGCAGGTGTGCGTTATGATGGTGGCAGGAGTGCTGGGGAGCCTGGCGCCCTCGAGCGCCAGGGGGGAAAGAGCGAGAGCAGGGGTGACAGTACCCTCCCGTCTAGGGACACGACCCGGCATCCCACATGGGTGAGCCTGACAGGCCGGCAGGGGCGCTGGACTAGCCGGCTGGGCGTGAAATCCCGACGAACCGGCAGAGGCATGAGAGCCTTGCGGGCCGGCTGAGGCATAGGAGCCTGACAATCTGGCTGAGGCATGAAGGCCTGTCGATCCCGCTGAGGCGTGGGAGCCCGATGATCCGGCGGAGGCGGAGCAGCCTGACGAGCCGGCTGAGGCCTGACGTGGAAAGGGCGCCTTCCGAGCCAACTGGGGCAAGAAACCTCTCGAGCCAGCTAGAGTGTGACAGCCGGACAAGCTGGCTTAGGCACCCCCAGTTCCATCGGTGGCGGTCTCCGAACCCGACGTCACCGCCAACCGGAAAGCCACTCCCCGATGCTTCGTTTGGTGGCTTCAGCATTCTGTAAGGACCGATGCTGGAGTAGAGAAGCAGGGAGTGAAACATTTCATCAGGAACAGACATGAAACAAGACAGGACCAGTGTCAGCAAACGGGAATACAAGGACATATGACAAACAATGCTGAAGCCTGGAACAGAGTGGGGACACAGACAGATATAGGAGAGGAAATGACAGAAGTGATTCAGGTGAGTCCAATAATTGCTGATGGGCGTGATGGGGAAAGGCAGGTGTGCATAATGATGGTGGCAGGAGTGCGTAATGTTTGGAAGCCTGGCGCCCTCGAGCTCCAGGGAGGAAGACCGGGAGCAGGCGTGACAGTTCAACTACAATGGGCATAGACTATAATGGAAACGTTGCGCTTTACTGGCCCAGAGAAAGGGGAAAGTCTGTATTCTGTTGCTGACATTTCCGCTATTTATAAGTCTTATCTTAGAATGTCAGTGTGACAAATATACACGTTGCTAAATCTGTCTCGGTCGATAACAGCAGAGACTTGGCACAGGGCTTTCCTATACTTTTTTCATGGTTAAATAAAAGACAATTGGTAGGGACTCAAACCCCAAATTGTACTTATTTATGTCCTACAACAACACATGGTCTTTCATATTGGATAATGTACATTGAGACTAAGCAAGTTGACACATTTTCAGAACTCTGTATGTTTAGTCCATCCTTAAGTTCAGATACGAGCACAAACTCATTCAACCTAATATGGTCATGGATGTGTGACATCTTGTTCCTGCTGAGAACGCACTGGGCACAACCACTGTCATGGCCCGAGTCCATACATCTCAAACCATGAGTTATACACAAACCTAAAGGCTTGCAGCATGCAGCATCTGCCATTTAATTAACTCACAGACCACATCATAACCCACATCAAGACACCAATGGGAATAGGAGCCCCTACACACACACACACTCACTCGTCCCGGCAACACACACACACAAGGTGAAGTGATCGAACTTAGAGAGCTTTTTAAGATGTTTGCAGGATGTATTTATTTTATCTGACCAGGTTAGTCTCATTTAGATAAAAAATATACATATTTGAAAACTGAGCATTCATGTCTGTATTTGCAAATTCATGTTATCAGAGTCATCATCAGGTTATACCAGATGTTAGACAAGGTAGGGCTGGGCGCACCTTGTCTGAGTTAAATAAATCACTCTAGACTGGTAGGTAAAAGACATGCAGGCCTTACGTTAATGATGAGATGGATCTCGACAACATAGAAAATATGTCTTGGAACATGCATGGGCTACACGGACTGCTAACCTCAAAAACCCAGCAGAAGAGAGGTAATGTCTGAGGTATGACTCACACACACACGCACACACACAGACCATATCTTTTGAAATCAGAGCTCTTTTAGGTTGACCTCTATGAGGATGACACAAGTGGGTCAGTAACAAATGCCACTCTGGCCTCTTACAACGTGGAAAGGTACCGTATTGCTGACCATTTTAGAAGCTTGACCATGACATGCTAAAGGACTTGAGAGTAGGTCACTTAAATACAACAAAGGTCCAATGCAGCTGTTTTTATCTCAATATCAATCCTGGGTAACAATTAAGTACCTTAATGTAATGGTTTCCAGTTCAAATGAGAAAAAGTAAATAAAAATAGCTTCTTAGCAAAGAGCATTTTTTCAAGCAAGAATTTTGCTAGGACTGTCTGGGAGTGGCCTGAGTGGGGAGGTGTCAGGAATTGTGAATTCGCTCAAGTTGTGGAAAATGCTTAACCCAAAGAGAAGGCGAATGACTTCTATACTTAAATGTTCAATAGACAAACAATAGACAGACATAGACACGTTCCTCTGTGAGGTTCATAGCAATCTGTCCCATTCCAAAGACAAGACACTCATTATATACTGAGTGTACAAAACATTAAGAA